>NW_010406333.1:0-20009 GCF_000710305.1 Buceros rhinoceros silvestris | reverse complement strand
CTCCCCGGCCCCAGCCCCTGCCGGCGACATGTGCCGCCACCATTCAACTGACTGGTAGCTTTTTTATCGCTGCCGTTTCCTTCACCACGGTTTGCACCCTCCCTTTGCCCCCCTCATTGCTGCACCAGTTATAATACTATTCAGCTTGTTAATACCTTGTTGTTCTGTATATAACGTCTTTCTATTGTTATTAAAAGCTGTTTTAGTTTCCCAAACTTAACAGACACCTCACAACCTTTTTCTTTTCTTCTTCTTTCTCTTCTTAACACCTTCTGGAATGGGAGAGGGGCTAATTAGAGAGAGACTTTGTCCCATGATTGGCCAGTCTTGGCCAACTGGTGACAAGATTTTATTAAATTTCATTTCTTTGCATAATACATATTTAGAAAAATGTATTTCTGCATTCTTTTTTTAAGAGAATCACTAGCTTGAACTTCCTTATTTACTGAAAAACTAAGAAGAAAATGGTAAGAAGCCTGTCTGTTCAAGATAAATGTAAACAGCATTAAAAATTTATTCAGCATTATTTCATACCTCCTGTGCCAGGTAACAAAAGAACCTTCAGATATTGTCTGCAAGGATGCTTGTTTCCCCAATATGGGAGTAGTTAAAGAGAGTCTCAAGTGTGTTTTTCCATGGCATAAAGCATTAGAGTTTGAAAAGCCAAGACTTCTATATTCTTTTAGCTATGTAGTTAGAAATATTTCATTTAAAAAGTGAGTGTAGTGCTGGTGAAAATATTGAACAGGCATTGTCTTTAAATATAGGCACTTAAAACAATGACATCCCACTTATATCCTAAACAATGTGACTCACTGAGGCTTTGGGGGGACCTCCTTTGAGAATTAAAATTAATTTCATTTTCCACTGTCAGTTATACTTCATTATTGAAACTACCTAGTGGGAAAGCATTACATGCTAAATTACAAAGAACACCAAAACAAACAACCCTATGGTCATATGAGTATCAGGGAGAAAAGGATCACTTGAATGCTAGTAATAGGTTTGGGATGTGACAGATGAAACTTAGCATAGTACTGCCAACATATATCCTACGACTAACTTTCACTTTAGTTTAGCATTCTAGGTGAATTTTTCATAAAATATACAATCCATAATAGAAATTTAAAAAGTCGACAGATTGTAATCAATTTTGGCCTTTCCAAACTGAACATGCATTCCTATCAATTACTTAAAGACTTTTGAGCATATGATTTACGGGTTATTAATCTGATTACACTAATAGTATTCTTTGATGTAAAAATTTAAAAAATAGACCAAAGGTGGTAACGGATCTTGAAAAGATAGCATGGATCTCTCCAGGGAAATGTTGTGGGAATCAGCTAATTTTAGAAGCAGCATAAATCACAGAAACATGTAACTGACAGGAACTACTAAAGTCATTGAATCAGTCATCTCCTCCTTTTTCGCTCCTGAAAGCTGCTGATCATGAAATAAACGCTTCTTTCAGAAGAGTTAACATTTTCTTCACACTTTTTCAGAAACCTTTTAAGTATGCTGTCATAAAATTAAGACCTGTGTCGAAAAAATCAGTTATATGGGGGTGTGTGGGGGGTGTGGTGTGTCTGTGTGTGTGTGTTAGAATTTAAAGATCAAGAGGCTGACTAAACTCTCAGATATAAGTAACAGCAGGGAATTTGTTAGGTGAATCCTCCTGATTATCTTAGGATCTGAGAATGGCCTGTGTTACAGAGAAAGGCTAAAAATATGTAATATGTATAAAAGCACCTGACAGGGATGAAATCATGAGTATGGTTAATTAACTAAGGTACTTAGGTATGTTACCTGTGGGGTTACTTTCAGTAAGACTAAATGAAAGGTACCTGTGAGAGTCATTCTCCACCTACTTTGTCAGGAGGAGTCGAGTGTTTAACTGTAATTAACAGTCAGTGGAAAACAGGCACCTATGTCCTTAAGGTGCTCTGGAAACTATCTCCTTGAAGACAGAAAATGAGAAAAGAGCAGTTCTGCACTTTCTCATGCTGGAGATTTCATTAAAGTATTTTTGATAAGGTAAATTCACATGGTTAAAATTAATATTAAGACTGTGAGAAACAGCAAGGATCAGCTGCCCAGGATATAGGTGATGTCTATTATCCACAGGCTTTTAAGAACACATAATTTACTTTGAGAATTTTCACTATGGTATATCTGAAAACAAATGAAACATTAAAAAAGTAAATAAAGTCTGAGGTAATGTCATAAACTGGAACGCATCCAGGTGGAAATACAAGGGATGCCCAGGAAGGCAATGTATACATTTTATCTTTCACACTGGGTTTGTTCTATATTCAATTTCACTTCCTGTCACTGGTCTCAAAACTCAGTGTCAGTCTGATAGGCACACGAAGTGGAAATGCCCTGTACGAGATACCAAGATCTGCTACAGTTCCTTCATATTTCTCTAGTCTAACAAGATGTAGGAATTCAGCTTTGTCGTATAAGGACTTAAACCTTTTCACTTAGAGGGAGCTGATTTCTATAAGCATTGGTTCAGGGACAAATTTATATTTCTGATTCTTAAATTTTTGTTCAAAGAGTGTATACTTCAAACTACTTTTGGCACATACATTTCAACAACCTTTTATGTGATATTGGGATTATTATAAAATCTTTTTGCATCTAGTGAAACAAAACATAAGAACCTACTATTTTTAAAGAACTTTCCTCAAAAGCTGTATTTTTTCATGCAAAGACAAAATTTTTTCTAGGAAATCAAATCTAAATGCCTGTCTGTTGAGTATTCTTACTGCAAACGTAAGGACAGTTGTGACTATAGGATTACTGCTTTGATCGTTGCAGTAATGCATTCCAGTAACACCCTCTTAAAAAGTAATTGACCAAGAATATAATATTAGCCTAAATTGCTCTTCCATAGTTTTTAGAAATAGTGTTTTAATAGTTGCAATTTATTTACTTAGAAATTAACAACACACGTACTCTCACCCACCATGCAGGTACTTCCTTTTGCACAATGATTTAATGGTTTCTTGTACAGACCTAGTCCAAGACAATTAAAAATAGTAATTAGTCACAGTGGAGGGTAAATTGCTTTTACTGCTTTCAGGAAGCATGTGTGTGTGCAGCTAGAAGATAAGATTATGTCAATCTGTTAAAATCTCAGCATAATCCTTCCTCATCAGATGTTTATACCATAGCACACCTTAACATCTTACTACAAGTTCTGAAGGTCATTCTTCCATATAAGGTCACACCTTGAGAGCATAAACAGAACACTGTTACTTTTGACAGGGCAAATATAAGGAAATCGTGTTAAAAATCCCTTACTGTAGAATTTACCAATATATAAATTTTACATCACCTAGGTTTAATGCAATTAGGAAGAAGCACTGCTAAGATTAAGATTTAAATTAGTAGTAAGTAAAATACTTAGTGAAATTAGTAAAATATTAAAAAGAAAAATGTTTTCTATACAGACATGTTACAAAATCTTCATTAATACAAGCAAACTTATTTTTCCCCTATCATTATTAAAGCATTTGTTAAAAATACTGTGAAGCTAAGCTAAAGACACAAGACCAGTTTTTCCTTTTAACTTAAGACTTATTCCTATTTTTGCGTTAAATACTGTTATCATGAAATACTGTCTATTTCATCTGTCTATTATGGATAACTTTAAAAGACAAATATTCAATTTACTGCATTTTCAGTCTAGGGGGGCACAGAATTCTCATTCAAGATTATTACAAGAATTATCAGTCATCTCTGATAATTACTATTAATTATAAAAAAGCTTAGAATAACAGAAAAATTTCAGCTGTTTGGAGGGAAGCGGCACACATTTTACTGCTACCTTTTAAGTCCCAGAAAGAGGGCTCTTAGAGATTTAGATTTGTTAGCTTGACAGTACTTCTAGAAAACAATTACAGTAGGATTTGGATAGAACTTCAAGACAAATTTAAGAACAATAATATAATTGACATCATTGATCACTGTTTTAGGAAGATAAGCAATATCAAATAAAATTGACGTTTATGACACGAATAACACTATGGTTAAAAGAAAGCATATTGACACAAAAAATTTTATCTCTATTTCTTTTTTTACTTAATATTGTAAAATATTCTGAAAAACACATCAATGCTATGCAACATAAGGGGTCCCCAGATTTATTAAAATTAAAATTAGCTAACTGAGGCATAAGTAACTTTGACTATGGAATATCTGCATAGCAGGAATTTTGTAGTCAGATGTGGAAAACATCTGTTCTCGGTCTAAAGATGTTTAGGACTTCAGTTACAGAAATATAAGTAAATATTAGCAAAATTTGTGCTTGGAAGTAAGACTGAAAGTGTAATAAATATTGGTGAAGACATGCAAGTTATAAAAATTACATGACTTTGTAAGATGAGTGTTGAGACAAATTGTTCCAAAATCAAACAGTTAAATTAAATTGGGCCATGGTTGCAGGTAAGGATTAAACTGTAGTTCAGAGATAGATACAACAAAGGGCTTATGGATCACAGTAACATCTCACCCATTACAAAAAAACGAAACGCTGTTTGGAGGTTGTTTATGTATGTGTTTAAGTGAAAGATGTTAAATATGAACAGGAAGAACAATACCAGTAAGACTATCATGGCAATTCTCTACCTTGAAATGGCATTTGTAGAATGATTTGGAAAAGATTCAGGTCTTCAAATTTTTGTATTGCAAAGACAATCTTAAGAGCTTCAGTCAACCTAATTTCTCAGAAAAAATACAAAATGGTGCATAGAATACGAAGGCATAGTAGACAACATCTATCAGCATATGTATACTTTTAGCCCATTCCAACAGCGAGAATAGCTTGTGATTATTACTGATTCTGTTTGCTTTTAGATATTTACATCTCAGAAGGAAATTTGTAGTGTCGCTTTTCAGCCAAACAGCAGTTCTTGCTTGGACTCCTAAAAATGGCAATAATGGTAAACATATCATTCTCTTCAGGTCTGAAGGAAATCTGTGTAAAACTCCATTCTAATTCATCTTCATTCTTACAGGACTATGTAGAAAAAATATTAATTAAATACATCCATATTTGTAATGAAAACAGGCTTTGCAAATTATTTAGAGGGAATCGATAGACATTTTGAATCATATGTTGTTTGTTTATAATTTTTATTAATGTGATCCATTGACTCAATCCGACCTTATGAAATAAGCATGCATCTGAGATATGAAAGCTTTTCAGAAATACTCCTTATAGTTACATTTCTCTGAAATACAAAGAAACACATTTTCTAATGACAGTATTTCAGGCTTGAATCCAAGAAACCACTTAAATAGGGGTACAATCTAAGTGTGAGAGGAATGGTATTGATTTCAGTGGAGGCACTTATATAATTAGAGTTATGCAGGTGATTAAGTACTCCACTGGACTTGGAAGACATTGGCATGGCATAAAATTCACATTTATGCAGAAATGCAGTGTCAGCAGAATGAAAACAGAACATAATAAAAGTTTCAAAACAGGGACTCCAGAGTGAGCTTACAATCAAAATTTTCTTTTTTGAAAAACAAAACATCAGCCTGGCTATAAATCAAATCACATGGCCAAAGAATGATGTGGCTGAGTAGCATCTCTTATTTTCCTTTTAAAACAATCATTTCCTCTACAGTTATTTTTCAGACTGGAGCAAGCAATTCCCAGTGTAGCCCAGGGAATAATCTCTGCTGCTAAACTTGTAGAAGACACCAAACAAGTGTGGGAAAGTGATTTATTATATTCCAAAGTGGGAGACTTCGTGGGTTGTGTGACAGGAAGAGGCTGTCAGTGGTTGAGTGGGAAGGTTGCAGATGAGAAAACAGTCCACAGATGGCTGGCCGTGGATGCATCTACCTATTTCAAGAAGGGTGTTCACAGGACTTCTCTGAGGTTCAGCTAGGCATCAGCACAGTGATGTAGACTCCTACTAAACAGACAGTATGTTGCTCAGAAATAGGGCCAGGAATCCCTATGTGGCATCATAGCCTAGAAGGGGGGACACGGGACTAGTGGCAGTGTGGTTTGGAGCAGGAGCTGCTTGCTTAAATCTCACTCCTACTGCATGTTCACACTCAGTTCGCCATTTCTCCTTATCTAATACTTTTCACACTGGTTCAAAGTCAGAGATAGAGCTATAGCACAGATTTTATAGCATTTTATTGTCATTTCACATTGGTGAACACAGGAAAGTGACCATCTGGGTCCTAGGTCTCTAAAGCTCTGTGTCAAATGTGTATGCTAAAAACGGACCAAAGTGTTTATAAACATTATTCGTGGCAATAGCCTTTTAACATGTCTGCTTATAGAACTCCTAAGTAAATGACTTCAGCATATGTGTGTGGAATTTATCCAACAAACTTTTCTCTGAGAATATGAGGAAAATCTAGAGTATTGGTTTTTTTATCAAATCTGATTCAAACACCTCCACCATTTTTTTGTTTTTGCAGAAACACTCACTGAATGCTTTATGAAGCCAGTCGCTGAAGCAGTTTGATGAGACAGGCTTGTTTAAAGTTAAGACATTTTTCACAATGTAGTAATTAAATTGTTCTGATATTTTTGATTCCTATTAATTTACTTAACTGCATAATTAATTAGATGAGAAAATTACTCAGCACTAGTCCTTTATAGTAATATTGAAAATATCCACCGCTCTGGAACGTAGACATGTCTACTACACAGGCACTAGGCTGTAATTAATCTCATCCTGTCAACCTGTTACTTCTTCTTGTGAGTCTACAGCTGGTCAGTTGCTACAGGACTCGATCATCTATACTTACTTGTGGAGTTTTGCCATTTCATGCGTGAATTTTTAGATATTTGTAATAAATATTTTTGTGTTAGAGTAGTTATCTGAAATACTCTTAACAAAGTTCTATTCAAAGTAACAGCTTTCATTCAAGGACAGACCATAGTCCATTCACTTTTCCTTTTTCTTAGGTCAGTTTTGCACCATGACTCATGTTTCTGTTCTTTTTGTTTTAATATTGTCAAAACTGAAGAAGTATTTCTAAAATTCTTCTAGACAATTTTTATATCAACTTCGTATGAACTATCAAACAGCAGTAAATAAAATCCATGAAAAAAAATAGGCCATTGGCTGAAAAAAGACCTTCTTGATGAGTCCATATTTAACCTTTCTTTCTCTTAAGCTTATTGCTTTTTCATTCTTAGTTAATCATGCTTCCAATTCCAGTTTGCTCAGATGTTTAAATTCATTGGCCTAAATGCTGGTATATGCATGGCCCGTGTGAGTATGCTTTTTCTAGTAGCTTAGAACCAACATAGATAAGATAGAAAAAGCAGGGAAATGGAAATTGGCACACAAACAAGAAAATGGATTTCTAATATCTTAAGCAGATTCAAAAAGGCAACCCAGGTTTCACCTACATCATTCATAGTTCTGACTGTGTTAGTTCTTGGTTTTACAAATAAGAAAAGAAAATGAGAAATGCAGTACAATGCCTTCTGAGAGAAAAGAGGAATCAAAAAACCAGTAGGCTGCACTGCAGCTCGTTAACTGCTGATGAAAAGGATGAAGCTGAATCTCTCTGAAAGATGCATAAATAAAGATGAAACAGAAAATGTTTGCAATTGATATATCCTGAAGATGAATGAGATATAGTTCAAATACTGTTTTCCATGTCAGAGTTGTTGTCCTGGGTTCAACATGGAGGAACCGGATGCTCCCATGTTGTCCAGCTTTCTTCTTCCCAGAGAGCTGTGGTTCTCCCAGGCTTCCGGGAAGAAGGACTACGCCTCCGTGAATGAAGTCATAAAAGGGGGCGTGCGAGAAGTCTCGACGCCAAGTTGTTCAAACAGGCTTTATTTAATACCTAACCATTTGCAGCTGGACTCTGGGCTAGCTGGATTGTGGCTCACAACTTCATGCAAGTGTCAAAATAAAGAACATCTAGCAAAAATCAACATTAATCAATAGAAAACACACCCAGAAATATAATATGGCATAATGATATTTTATCTGAAGAAGACAAGTAGATATACATTATATTGTATGTGAACTGTGGCTATATGCTATCCAACAAGGAATGCATTGAGTACAGGGCCAGATTTTTCATTCAGTTTACAGCGTGTACTCTTGTGGCTGTAGCATAATTGATCCAAATGTATAAAATCATTGCACAACAAGAAAAAGCTTTACACTGTAAATATTTGGAAGACAGCTTTATTCAGTTCGTTGACCTGTGTGTAATTTACTTCATACCAGGATTTTCACAGCTTTATTTTATAGTGCTTTCCCTTCTACCTACGTCCTTGCTTAATGCTGGTTAACTACAATACAATTATCTTTCTTCATTTTACTACTTGTTTAATTTTATTTTACTTTTTATGTTGAGTGGCATATATGGGTTTTCTGAAAATTTATAAAGACTTCTATGGCATATATTTTCTGCACATCGCTTTACCAGGGAGCCTTACTTTTTCTTCTGAAATATTTACTTAACATATTTTACATCGCAAATTCTGAATACAGCTATTTCTTTTGTCAGACCTGTCACTATGCCTACTCCCTTTCCATTTGTAAATTTGCTTTTAGCACTCCTTGTAACTATATTTTATTATGTTAAAAATCAAAGTATATACAGAAGGGGATTCAGGCTATAGCAAAGAACTTTAAGTTTTAAATGCTTAAAGACCTTAAACTCATTATAGAAAGAAGATTTATACTTTTATCTTGCTGTAATACTGTACAGTTTGAGATAATTATTTATACAGGATAATTTGCAATGTCTAAAGAGCAACTCACCTTCTGTACTTTTGTTTCAGTCACACACCAATAGCTGACATAAGCTACTTACCCTGTAATGCTGGATTTAGGACACTTTTCCCATACTCTTTAGAACAGCTATAAAATTACAATTATTGCTATTTAATAACATGTTTTATAAAGCCATAACTCTTCCTCTTGGCCTGATTCGAGGAACATTCCCAAATAATTTATGCTACCACATATTGTAACTGTGGCTAGCACACCTTTTTTCCAGGTATGCTGCTAAGTCATTTTAACCTATGTATTATGTCTAGACATTAAGAAATTTGAGATGACCAGAATAAATCTCTTAAACAACAACAAAAAAAAGCAGTAAGTTCCAAATATCCAAATGTTTCAGATGATAACAAGTAGAAACCTTTATAACTCGAGGCATAAAAAAAACCAGAAAAGAAATACAGCAGATTTTTTATATCTTTGTTTCTATTTTCTATGCAAGAAGACTTAAAAAATAACCTCTTAGGCAATTGCAACACTGGCTGGCTCGCGAGTGCCAGCTGGATGGTTCTGCAGGAAAACAACACCTCCAGCCCGGAGAGAAGTGGATAGCTGTGGGTAAGCTGGCTGACTTTGAGATCCCCCAGGCTGCTCTCCAAAGGCCTGATTCTGCTGAAGTCAATAGTATTCTTTCTGTTGATTTAAATTGTCTTTGGCTCGAACCTTAACTTCCCCAAGCCAATATCTCCATAGTGAGGGATTCACCTGACAGTCCAATATATAGCCAAAGTTTGGGAAGATGAAACAGCACTTCATTGGGAGTTATTTCTTAAACGCTGAGTAATAAGGACTGCTTTCAATTTCAGTTGTTCCTCACTGTAATCAGAATAGTTATAACTCTGTGTAAAATCATCTGGCAGACAATCAGATACTTCTATAATTAAACGTTAGAAGATGACTTATCCAACCACATCTGCTAGACTCGTAATGTTTTCCACACATTCTCATAATTATGATACTTTCTGTGATAACTTCTCATGACTCATTACATAGACTGTAGTGAAGACTACAGGAGATATAAGGAAGTCATCAGAAAATAAATTAATTCTGTCATCAAAATGAAAGGATTTCCAGTAGGAAAAGCTGGTCTATTCTGCAGTCATAAAACTTGTTGAGAAGGTCAATATTTTCTGTTGCATATAATTTTGCCTCTATTTGAACAAGATACACTCAAGAATACTTACACAGATATAAATTCACTGATGCTTTTTGTAATACTAGTTATGTGAATAAAATGACACTTCAACACTCTATTTATGACTGCTTTTTCAAGATGATTACCTTAATTAAAATAGCAACAATGTAAGGCTCTGTATAATGATATATCTTATCTGATATTTTATGTTTAGGCAAATACTTTCTTCAGTTACAGTAAGTCAATTATTTTAGTCTCTTCTGTACTGCTGTCAACATGTTAAGACTGTAGGAATTCATCTTAATTCCTCCTGACAACTCAGTAGCAAGAAAGCCTCTAGAATAATCATGGCTTTTCGTAGTTTAGGGTATTGTTCTGCATTCCCTGTTCTCATTCTTTTTTAGTCATTTCATTTATTTCTACAGAGAATGTGCTTAATCAAGGGTGAAATTTCATTTCATTAAGAGTTTTGTATTAGAAAATATCCAACAAATCAACTAAAAAGTGGATTGCATCAGGTGCAAGTGAAAGTATAAACCTGGCAGTTAAAGTACAAGCATGCTAAAATAAAAAGGAAAGAAAACAGGGAAAATAAAAACCTATGACTGTTCTCCTCCACTGGGTGCTAGAAGCTTGTATCTTGATTTAATTGTTTTTATGAGGAGAGGGAATAGGTGACTGCAGTACAGATGTGCAGGCTGTCAGATTTGTCTCAAGCAAAATACACATAATTATAAATGCTCTGGAGCAGTATTTATGAATTTTGTTGATTTAACAGTAAATCAGGAGTTACAATTAAAAATTTGTCTGGGTAATTATGTAAACCATATGGCTAATGACTTGTCTACTGCAATTATTTAACGTGTAAGATGCCAAACTTTCCAACTTTTAATGTTAAGGGTTGGGGATATAATAGGCAGTCAAAACAAACATTATTATGAATCCATGAAAGACATAAGTATTCTAAAAATGCTACCACAATTCAATGTCAGTAGATATCTATAATTTTTTGATAATAATGTTCTTCTACGTGTTTTGAAGATCCCTTTCGATTTTTTTAAATCCTCACTGTATTCAAATTTTCATCTTGTATTAACCAAATATTTAGCATTGTACTAATTACCAGCATTTATTTTATCTTGACACTGTTATTATAACTGGCAACTACAAAAACAGGTGTGTATATATGCCTCTCACTAGTCAGAAAAAAAAAATTCTACATTTGATTAACAGACTGATCCAAATTTAAATTTGTTTGAGATGTCTCACATAATGTCAAATGTCTTTGTACATCTGGGTAGGCTGTACAACATAACAGAGTTTTACGAACCGAGGTCAGTCATGAACAAATTCCAAGAGCATACCTGTGGAACGACATTGATTTCAAAGGGCTGCTCTGTGTCAAAGGGCTGTCAAAGTCATCCTGGTATAAACAGGAACTCTTTTGCTTCAACCAGGAAGAGAGGTGATTGCCACTTTGGAAAAATTGTGGAAAGGAGGTACTGTGGCATAAATTAATTTTCCAAATTACAAATTATGAAAGTTATTAGGCAGGCTAAGCAATTTACAGTGGTATAGTGTCCCTTTGTCCTTACTAACATCAGTTTGCACCTAGGTTGCAGGATGGGAACCTGTCTATGCTGCTGTCTGTCAGATGCACTTCCCTACCCAAACAGCATCGTGACTCATGAAGAGCTACAATGGACATTAACTTCTGAGCATCTACTTGGAAGACATGGCTGCAGACACGATGGGCAGCATCCTTATCTGCTGTTCTGGGAAAGCTTATTCTGCTCATGTAAACTGTTCTCAGGTGCACACATATGTGCCTATGTGCACACCTTCCAGACTCCTTCTTTAACCTTTAATTTTTTTACTCACTATCTGAATTGTTCTGGAAATATCTTTTACTATTACCAAAACATTTTTCTTTTTCTTCATCTTTATATATATATAAATATTTCCTTTCATCCAAAAAAAAGTGATGAAAATATTTTTTTCCCCTCTTGAAATCTGGGTTCTAGGTTCTTTTAAATGCATTATGGTTTCTGACATTTAACTACATTGATGTTCACAGGTATTTTGAGTATTATGTCTGTCAAGGTGTAAATATGTAAAAATAGGAACCAAATTAGCACAATCTTCAGAAAAACACATGAGTTGCCAAATGGTACTGCAGTCTGCATGGAGAGCAAAGAGAGAACACACAACCAGAAATGATACTGGAGTGACACAAAGGTCAGATCAGTGTACACTCTGTGAAAGCTTCAGTTCCTCAAGGAGAAGTAGCAGAAAGTCTCACCACTAGATAAAACCTATTTTTTGTTAAAAAGAAAAAAAGTAAAATGAAGGCTGAGATTAGAATTGTTGATGCTGAATGTACCACTTAGTGTATCAATTTCGTACACAATTCTGCTTCTCAAAACACCCCACCAGCAAGTAGGCAGACAGTGCACAAGAAGTTGTGTGGGGACACAGCCAGGACAGCTGACCCCAACTGACCAAAGGGATATTCCATATCACATGACATCATACTCAGCATATAAAGCTGGGAAAAGAAGAAAGAAGGGAAGCAGGCAGCAAAACTAGCACAATAATAAAAATTCTAGTCTGGAAATCACTATGCTACCTGTAAGTAAACTTCATTTTTAATATGTGCCTTCTACCAATATTTTTGAAGTAAGAATAGCTGTAAAGGTCATCTAAAGTAGCAGTGCCAAAATTTAAGATTGATAATCTGCCTGCAATTTATCTTGAAAAGAATAATTGAATTAATTTCTTTCAGTTCAGATATAATTGCAGATATATTAATCTGCATAGATACTCTTTGGAAACATTTAAATTTGCCTTTATCAGAAATTAATTCATTTCAATAAGGATTAATCTTAATTCCTAGTCTCTTTGCCCCAAATTGAGTCAGACAAACTTGTCTGCTGCCACAGATACCAGGATATGTAACAATTACGGTTATGCACAATCTTGCTTTCTCCTCTAACAAATCTTGAGTGCTCCTTGGCAAAGTCTCTGCATGCAAAATGTTATTCAGCACAAAAGGAACTTGATTTCCCATTTCTTAAAAGCTTTTATAGTCAGTTCTACCTCTGCAAAGTGTTCGTGATATCCTGATTTGTTTTACATGGTTTTACAGAGACTATATTCACACAGGGAAGATGACATTATATCATAGATAAGATACATTTAGTACATGTTGTAGAAAATTCGTGGGTTTAAACCATCAGCGTTAAAACTTCAAATGTAATAGGAAGAGAAAGAAAAAAGAAAGAAAAATTGAATGGAAGAAAAGAATATTGCAATGATCAATAATAATAAACTATTAGTATATTACCTAGCTACTGATAGTATCATAGATTCATAGACAAATATAATCATAGAATTGTTTTGGTTAGAAGGGACCTTTAAAGATCATCTAGTTCAGCAGTCCTGTGATGTGCAGGGACATCTTTCACCTGATCAGGTTGCTCAAAGCCCCATCCAACCTGACCTGAAAACTTTCAGGGATACAGCATCCACAACTTCTCTCAAAAACTTCTTCTAGTGTCTCACCATCCTTGTCATAAAATGATTTCTTCCTTACATCTAATCTAAATCTACCTTCTTGTAATTTAAAAGCACTGCCCCTTGTCCTATCACTACAAGCCCTCATAAAAGGTCTCTCTCCCTTTCTTTTAAGCTCCCTTTAAGATTTGAAAGGCCACAGTAAGGTCCCCCCAGAGCATTCTCATCTCCAGGCTGAACAAGAACTCTCTTAGCCTGTCCTCGTAGCACAGGCTTTCCAGTCCTCTCATCAAACTCATGGCCCTTCTCTGGATATGTTTTAACAGATAGATGACTTTCTTGTGCGGGAGACCCCAGAGCTGAATGCGATACCCCAGGTAGGGGTCTCACATGAGCAGAATAGAGGATGAGAATGACCTCATTTGACTTGCTGGCCGCAGTTCTTGATATGTGGCCCAAGAGCATGGAAATAGTATCATGGAATAATTTGAGTTGGAAGAGACCTTTAAAGATCATGTTGTCCACATCTCCCTAAAATAAGCACGGACATCATCAACTAGATCAGATTGGTCAGAGCCTTGTCCAACATGACCTTGAGTGTTTCCAGGGATGGGGCATCTGCCATCTCTCCGGGCAACCTGTTCTGCTGATTCACTACCCTCAAGGATACGATTGGCTTTCTGGGTTGCAAGATGCCTTGCCAGCTTACGTCCCATTTTTCACCCAGCACTATCCTTGTTATTCTCTGCAGGGATGCTCTCAATCCATTCATCACCCAGACTGTACAGATACAAATCTATTACAATAATCTATGTCTTTAAAGAAATCTGCATATTTGAAGAATATCTTTACCGGTCCATACTTGACCTTGAAGCTATATTTCAGTTCTCACTAGTTTATTTCTCTGTTCTACTATTTCTAGTGAAAATAGCATAATCTTCTTTAGAGTCAAAAGCATTTTAACCTCATACTTGTCCAGTGTAAAAATCAAAATGTTTTTTTACCCTCTAGATAGGTCTAAAAAATCAAAGTTTATAGTGCAAATAGACACCATGCAAAAGCTATCTTAAATTGCATACAGATATTATCTATGCAGCTTTTTTAAATTGAAAACTAGTTTATCCAGTGTTTTTCTGCTGCAATGACACCAAGATTAATAAACCCAGAATCCTTAATCTTTCATTAACAACAATTAATACATTAAAAAAAAAGTATAAAAAACTGAAAATTTGAAAATCCTTTTCTTGACCTTTATATGTTGAATATTTGATCAGGATAAATTTTTGGTCATAGCTTGTTTCCATTGACATGGACACTCAATAATACATTTTCATCTGGATGTGTCAAAATAAGTATTCTGAATTATTTCAAGATCCACACTCTTACATGTGGCGTGAAGAATATAAAGACTGCATAGCATCAAAATATCTTTATGACTAACAAACATTTAATTAAGCTTCCAACTTTTTAATGAACAGGGCATTAGTCAAATTATGCAACAAATAATTATAAAAATGTATATTGTTATGAAAATAATCTACATAACTGAACAGAAAGATTAAAAAACCCGAAAATGTTATCAATTCCTTGCAGGTTTTTAATGTAGAAAAGGACGGAAACAAAAAACTTTATTTGCAAAGGACTGAGGGAGACCAACTCCCTTCAAGCATAAAGGAATTACTGATGTCAAGCTGTAACTTGTAAAACACCCATTTTGATTTTCCATTTGTGACAAGTATGAAGGATGTGCAAATATGTATGTATAATTTGTATGTATGTATACTTGCTCACACATATACACACACACGTGTACACACACACACACACACGCACACTGCACAGACTCGTGGAGAGGGTAATTCCTGAACATGCTCATTCAGTGTCCACTGTAGTTTGTTTCTACAACCAAAGAAGACAAACCATTTCCATTTTTTGTGTATAAAGGCTGAAACTCTTTCTTTATCATAAAATTTTCTTGATGAAAGTTTTAAAAACAGATTTGTAAATAATTTTGTAAGTATGTAATTGAAGCCTGATTTGTCTACTTGATCTTGTTTTCTTTCCTAACAGTTTCTTCTTTTTGTAATGTATGCTGTTCTTTTCTGTGTCAAGAAGCTAAACATGCAATTTCCCTCTTCATTACTTAATAACACATTATTTCACCTAAGTTATGTAGGTTACACCAAATCTTTGGATCAAATGTTTTCTTAAAATTAAACACTTCATGCAAACCCATTTTCAACAGATAATCCATTAATTTTAATAAGATTATTCCACTAGCTTAGTCTATAGCTGAGAACAGAATACAGGCCAAAACATCCTTTACACATGTTGATATGTGTAGAATTATTTATGCTTGGCTGTAAAAATGTCGACAAAACCTCAAGTGATAAATTCTGAACGGAATACAGGCCATGTGCCATGAAGAGATCATATACTATTTTTCTTAATATTAATCAATCTCATTAAACTTGAAAATTAACTGTACCACTTCTGCTGCAGGTATGCACACTATTCTTTTTAATTTTTCTAGTGGGCACTAAGTAAGCTCAATTTATAAGAGTCTTCCAAAAAGAGAAAAAGTTGAAGAGCAATGATTCGTCAATAATATGCCAGAGAAAGCCTGTTGCTTATTCATGCTGAGAGCAAATGTCAGCTGTCAGTTTCAGCAGTTAGCCACAAGGCTTGCCAAGTTAACAATAGTTGTGAAAATCAAGTAGCACTGAAAAGCCCAAGTTGGATGCCATTTGTTCTGGTGAATTCCCTGAAATCTGTAGGTATAGCTAGTGTAACCTCCAGTTTCTAGTTCAGGAGAATTTCAAACCTGGATTTTTACATGAGAAGGAAAACTACAGAAAGCACCATAACCCTGTATAAGCATATACAGAAGCATAGTAAGGGCCACAGAGCAGGGCTTAGTACTGTACCGATGCCACTTTTGAGCTGTTGCACAATTTGACAAAAACCTTCTCATTCTTTTTCTCCCTCACTTTCATTTGTTTGCCCTCACACGTAGGTCAGTGGGTCCCCAAATTCAACTGAGACCTCTAGCCATAAGGAAAACAAGTTTAATGATACAGCAGCAGCCACAGACATTATTTATGTACTATTAGAAGATAATAATAAGGATTTTAATCATTGCCATTTGCCTGTGCAACCCTTCCATGTCCTGGACAAGTTGCTGAAGTTCCAGGCAGCTTCTGAGGAGAAGCAGGGAGCAGGCTGAGAGCTGACAGGCTGAGAGTTAGGTCACACTATATCTTAGATGATCTTGGAATAGGAACCAACTTTAAAACTTCATATGGAATAGAATATCTGAAAAAGAATGATTTGGAAAATAATTGTCCATGATGTTGAGAAGATAATGCACACACAAGTTCTGTGAATGATTCAAATGAAATTTATATTCCTTTTCATTCCAAACTGTACTAATTATTAGCTTTTCACTCCACTGCAAAGCCACAAAGTCTGGATACTGAGTGACAGAAGGGACTTTCCAAAGTCATCTGGCCATACCAGGCCTTGGGATCTTTGTTAGGGCTCCTGACAGCCCTGAAAGTTCACTTCAAGTTACAGGTTCTGAAAGATTTGTGTCTTGGCAAAATATTTAGAAACCCAGGTGAATTTCACAGCGGTTAGACAGAAGTTTGTTGATCTCAAGATGTTGTTGTGATGGATTAAAAATGGCACCACAGGGGAGTGAGCTTTTGATCTCCTCCTTCTCCCTTTCCCCAAAGCATGGGCAAGTTTTCTCATGACTTTTTGGAAGAGAAGCGCCAACCCTCTTCGCTGCCTGTTTCAGAGTGGAGATATTCAGACACGCGTCCGCGAATAAGCCCATAAAAGGGGGAATTTGCAACACTCCCTAGCATGCACTTTGAGTTTTACTGACAGAAACCTGAGAGAGAGACTCCTAACACAGAGGGACAAGACACCACCTTCCTCCACATAGCAGTAAAAGACTTTCCTTTTGCAAACAGTTTCCCGTTTGCCTCAAGGGGGTGGAAAAGGGGTATGCGGAGCAACCCCGCCCGCACATCGAGAAATTGCCACTGCTACAGGACGCCAGATGGAATCACCACCTGCAAAGCCAGTGATGAGTTCTACCAGGATCCAACGGTCATCATCTGTCCGATGGAGGGACTGATGCACTCCCATGGAGAAGATATGACCCAGTCTTCTACCAGTGGTGAGGGAAGACTCTGTTTTGCAAAAGTTTATTGGGACGGTTCGGTTCATTCGTGGGCTGAACCCTGGACGCTAAAAAACTTCTTCGGCGACTTTTCCCCCCACCCCGGCAGGGCAGCTGTGTGATGCATCCTATGTTTAAGCGGGGATGTTGATTTGGTGGGGAGAAGAAATGTGTGTATGTGTGTATATATATATATTTATGTGTTTATTAATCTCTCTCTCTCTCTTCTCCAACTGATCCTGTCCAACTTTAAACAGTTGCTTTATGGGTTTAATTGCTTTCATTATTAAATGCTTCTGTTTACACCCCCTTTAAGTTAAACCCTGTGTATCATATTGTTCGTTTTTCCTTCATCTGAATAAAAGCGGAGACAAGCTGTAACGAGCTGCTAAGCTCCCTTTTGTGTAGGGTTTGGTAGGTTTACATTCCCTCCAAACCTATGTCCTAGCGAAACATTTTTGGTTTTAACAGCCACATAGTTTTAACCCACGACAGTTGCTATGAAATGCTTGGATTCTACAAACCAGAACAGAATTCAGAAATAGACCTTTGCCAGCTAATTTCCAGATAGTTCTTATGGTAATTAGCCTCACAACTTGAGGGTACTCCATTGTCCAATTCATTGTCCAATCTTTGAATTAAATTGAAAAAAAGAAGATAAGAAAAGTTCAGCATTCCTTGCATACAGTTCTATATATACATTCTATCTGGTAAAAATAAACTGTTAAATTTTCTTTACTGTAAGTCAGAAATTAATCCTCAAGTTTATCCTGTGGGAGACAGCAGTATAAAGCAGCATAGATCTGATTTAGTACACTCATCTTCAAACATTAATACTATAGCAAAGAATTGAATTACAAACAGAAAAATTAAGCAAAGTCAATATGAAAAGTTTAGAAGTTGTATCACTGACATGATAATCACGAAGACTCATTTAAATGCCCCCTGCCCAAACAAAAGAAAAATTATTTTCTCTTGTAGTCTGGTACAAGCAGACAAATATATACCAGCTTACCTCTGGATAATACTAAATCAGTCAAGGCAGATTTCTCTTAATGGGTTTTCCTATTTTTTCAAGGATTAATCTAAAAACTGTTCCTTCATGAGAGAAAGCCAGGTACATATCCTGAAGCGCTGACTGCTTACCAAAGAGTGATGAATCACAGTCACTTTTCAGGGTCATAGAATGACATGCAGTCATTCCAGAGAAATCAGTAAATGATACTGGTTAATATCTTTAGAAATCTATGCTTTTGCTTTGATTGGCCTTCGTGTTTGGTCCACTGGTGAAATATTAGACAATTTAGCACATGAAATACATACTTTGAAAAAGCATTTACAAAGTAGTCCTGCAAGTTTGGTTTTTTAAAAAATTATTATTATTATTTATTTAAAATAAAGGAAAAATATTGATTTCATTTTACTCATCTCTTATACACTTTATTACACCTATAGTAAAGAACTTTCAAATGCCACAGGAAACTAAAGGGATGCCACAGAAAATATACAAACATATGGATAAGAGCAGCAGAATATATCCTGCTATGTTTACAACTCAAAGTGAAATAGAAATTAGCTCTGATTCGTAGCAGATCAGATATGGTTAGTCCTGCATTTTCTTGCAATACATTAAACTGAAATTTCATTACTCACATACTCCTATAGTAATTTTAAGTAGAAAATAAATCCCACATCTGAAATACTTATGCTTTGTCCCAAGATATGGAAAGCCAAGAGCTACAAACATTCCATTAAGCTCAGAGGTTATCCTCAGCCAGTTTCATCTCTGCAGAAAATGGGGAGGCTCTTATAACCCAGAGAGGTTTTCCTAACACATACCCAACAGAATAAAGGAAAGAAAGAGCACCTGGAAATGATGAACAATTTAATTTTGCTCTCAGGTCTGCTCTTCACACTCTACTTGTAAACATGATGAGAAGCTTAGAGAAGCAGCATCTAGTTTTGTTTCAAAGTTAGTTACCCTGTCGAAGTTAGTTACCCTGTGTATTTTCCACCTACTCTTTAGACTTTATATCCATTTCAGGAAAGCTCCAGGGCAATAGGAATTTTAATAGCCCAATGAACACTTAGTCTACTTGTGGGATGCAGTTACAAAGTCAATTCAGTTGAGTTTCATTGAATCTGAAGGAAGAAAACACAATAGGAAAACTTCTTGGTAAGTAAAAAAAGCTACATAAAAATTAAGCGTAAAATCAAACAATCCATTTGCTCATCCTGATTTACAGCTCCTTTTCTTGTTAAAAATAGGGAAAATTATTTTTAATTTTGAAATCCTGTGTAATTAAGGTTTGACAAGGGTAGAGAACAGTCCTTTCCGTGTGGAAAATTAATTTGTTTTATCTATATA
>NW_010406332.1:47372-75855 GCF_000710305.1 Buceros rhinoceros silvestris | reverse complement strand
TATATAATATATATAAATCTATTAAATATATAGCTATATATTATTTAAATAGGTATTATATTATATCATATGGTAATGTATAGTGCATATTATATACTGTGGTACATAGATCATATAATCTCTGGCATATATTAGGCCAAGAGAAAATAGAGGCCACTGAACTTCTTTTTTTCCTAAAACAAGACCTATTGAGAGAAGAACAGTTCTTAAATCACGCTATGCTGGGCAACAAAGATAGCATAGAGAAATACTGCAGAATTCACCTTCTCCCTGGATAGAAAGATGAACAGTTCCAATTAGACTTCCTCTCTCTTTTATGGGATTTGGATCCCATAAAAGTGTTAAATCTTCCCAGGGCTTTGGAGAGCTTGTGTGTAAGTGGAACAGAAACGAAGTTCCCAGTGCATGCAGCTATAACAAATACATCACGGATTATACACGGCAGGCATCCCAGCAGTCTGATACACTGGAAAACATAACCATCAAAGTGATATGGGACTATACATGGGATTTACGTCAAAATGCCATGGAAAGGAAACTGCAGAGAGAGAGCATCTCAGTCTTTCTAAGCTTTTTGTGAGCAGCGTCTTCATAGAAATACAGGACAGAAGCAAGAAAAAGAGTGACTGATAAAACTTTTTCTTGCTATAGCAATTAGTAAGATCAATATTAACCCATTAAATGCTGTAAAAATCTTTACACACCAGAATAAAGCACTCTATTGTTCCTCCCATCTTGAACTCCTAAGTGTTGAAGGCAGAAAAATTAAGTACCATCAGAATCATGGATTCATAGAACCATAGAATCATAGAATGCTTTGGGTTGGAAAGGACCTTTAAAAGACATCTAGTCCAGCCACCTCCCTCGCAGGGAGCAGGGACATCTTCAGCTAGGTCAAGCTGCTCAGAGTCCCATCCAACCTGACCTGAACTGTGTCCAGGGATGGGGCATCTACCACCTCTCTGGACAATATGTGCCAGGGTTTCACCACTCTCATTGTAAAAATTTTTTTCCTTGTACACCTCCCCTCTTCTAGTTTAAAACCATCACCCCTTGTCCTGTTGCAACAGACCCTGCTAAAATGACTGTGCCCGTCTTTCTTATAAGCCCCCTTAAATACTGGAAGGCCACAATAAGGTCTCCCTAGAGCTCTCTCTTCTCCATTCTGCTGAACAATCCCAACTCTCTCAGCCTGTCCTCACAGCAGAGATGCTCCATTCCTCTGATCATTTTTGTGGCCCTCCTCTGAACCTACTCCAACAAGACCATGTCTTTCTTCTGCTGTAGACTTCAGAGCTGGACACAGTACTACAGGTGAGGTCTTACCAGCACAGAGTAGAGGGGGAGAATCACCTCCCTCGACCTGCTGGCCATGCTTCTTTTAATGCAGCCCAGGATACAGTTGGCTTTCTGTGCTGCGAGCACAAAGTGCCAGCTCATGTCCACCCTTTCATCCAGCAGCAGCCCCAACTCCTCCTCCACAGGACTGCTCTCAACCCCTTCACCCCCCAGACTGCATCAATACTGAGGATTGCCCTACCCCAGTGCAGGACCTTGTATTTGGCCTCGTTGAACCTCAGAAGAGGTTTTATCCAAGAGGTCTGATACAACTGAAATTCAACTTGAAATTAAACCAGATGTTCAAAACTCTAGAGCTTAAAAAGACAGTCAAAAGCTAAAATAAATTATAATATTTAATATTTGGTGCTGTGTATAAATAAAGGAACAGATTTTATGAGACCAACGCATTTAGTAAGACAGCAGCAAGGAAAGCAAGTGTGCAAATTGAGATACCAAAATACTTAACAAGAAAGTAGCAAGGAAGGCATCTTTGTAAAGCTGAGGTAAAAACTGCAAGTTATTCAAAAGCTTCTAGATTAAAATTACCATGCAATTGTTCTGTTTATCAGCACGTGTTTTTTCCTGAAATGCTTACTTTTTTAACTCTTATAACATTTTCATTTAAGGTTTTAAGCAACTAGAATTTGCCATATTTATCACTTTGAGTGTTAAAAGAGAATTAACAATATAGCTAAAGCAGTTATTATGGCTATTTCCTTCCAACAAAAAATAGTATTTCCCACATGCCCAATATGCTCCATCCATGAGTCTCAATACTTTAAAATGCCTGAGGGTCAAACTCTGCAGAGATGTGAAAGTTAGGGTACATTACATAATAAAAATACATATTAAAAAATCTGGCATCTACTGCATGGCCAAGTGTAAAGTCGTATGGGCTGCAGTAAACAGTAACAAACACGTCTCTAAAAGATGACAGATGTCTCTAATTAAGAAGTCTGCTGTGTCATAAATTCCTTTCCTATGGTGTTCTCAGAAGGTTGCCTTGGTTCAAAACTCTTCACTAACTCTTTCGACAGAGGGCTTCGACCGCAAACTGGAAAACTTCAGGCACAGATATTTGCATTGAACAGGGGAGTGTGCAGGACAGCTTGTGAACTGCACGGGCTGAATTACTTTTTCTGAAGAAAGCTGGAGAGCAGAAGGACACCAGAACTGGCACTCTTCAACTGTTGCAGGGAGCAGGAAATGTTTTTATAAAAATTCAGCATAAAATTATAAGGCACAGAACCCAGACAAGAAATTTATCATCAGTGTTCAAACTTTACTAATTTTAAAAAAAAAAATTATATGCATTGGAGGAGGGAAGTATGTATTAACAAGAGAAGATTTACATCTTATTTTTACAAAAACACTACCAAGGTTTTTTTAATTGTAGTCAGAGGTTTGGGGCTTCAAAAATCTAATGAAAAATCATTTTTCTTTTATTACTCCTGAGGAGCATATTAATGCGAAACCTGTCCTAGCTGAGCTCTGTCAAATATGACAGCACCTGGTAGAATCTGACTATATCGTTAGAGGTAGCTGCATTTCCCCGTCTTTTACGTGATAAATATGAGCTTTGTGTACCAATGATACACTGTAAATGTATACTGTCAAATTCATCCCTCTTAGTGTTGTACGAGCAAACTAGCCTTCTGAAAATTTTTGAGAAGTAGACTACTTGGTATCTAAACTTCAAAACTCTTTCAGCAATAGGTGCTTTTCTCACTAGTAACTGTGTTTAAGCACAGAACTTTAAACAATCTTATTCTTCTGTTATGTGACTATACCTAATCTGAACCTATAACCCTGTGATCTAGAACTTATTGGGGAAAGTATATTACCTCTTGTCCTAAATGTATAAGCTAAAGCCTTTCTCTGTGCTGCTGGCAGATTTTTCTAAGGAACCAGCAGGTCCTCTTGTAGTTCAAGCCATATTCTTACAACTCCATTTTTAGTCATCTTTTTGTTATGCTCCATCTCTATATAAAATTCTTTGACTATCAATATTGACAATAATCATGTAGAACTCCCTTCATCTGCAGCATTAATATCAATGCGTGCAGCTTAAACATATGTTATGTTAAAATGCTTTCAATGCAATTCTGGAAGAAAATTCTTAAGGTGATTTGAATGTCTCTAAAAGGCAAAATATATGTAAAAATACACAGTTAATGGTGAGAAATGTTTTTTATTCTTTCCTACACCTTTCCTCTTTAAATTTCCAGTAAAGAGTCTGAAAGTCAGTGTGTTGAGCTAAAACAAGCATGAGAACACAAATCTCATAATTCTAAAATATAAACAATACCTCAACGACCCTCTGCAAAAGTGAATATCATACAGTTTCAGTTCCAATCAAAACATCATTAAGCCTAGCTAAATCAAATCTGACCGAACAGTGAAAATAACACAAAGCCAGATGCATTTTTAAATTCACAAACAAATGCCTCTGACATGTAAGAAATGGGTTTCCGCACCTTTTACGGTATATAAAATACACATCTATTAAGATTTTTTTAATTCATAACCATCTAGCAGTTGATGAAAAGTAGGTTTCCCTATCTGATCAAACAATGGTATTAGATATTCATTTATTTTTACATTCATTTAATCTCATTGAATTCAGAAGAGAATTTCTCAGATGAAATCATCATATGTAAGGGATGGTTGCAGTAAATGATAGAAGTATCAGCTAGCTAGGATTGCCGCTAGCCATAAATAAATCTGTGTGGAACAGGCAAGAAGCTCTTTAGCATATACTTTTTTGTATAATTTTAACTACGTGGTAGAAAACATAATTGTGTTGAAATCAGAAATATAGTGAATGATCCAAATATGAAAGAGCTATGTATGGAAAATTTGTTTATGTTAAACTACTTCCACCAAAATCCCAGACAAACTGTATTAGTGCCATTGTGAAAGTATTGGATCCTATTTAGAATTATGACTGGAATTAAAGCTGCATATGAAATGAAAAAATCCTCATTATGAAATTGCAAGTATGTGTGATCAATTTGATCTATAAATACATCCGAGGAACCATTCTAATTCTATTTTACAACTGAAATTCTTTGATTTAAATAATTGTCTTTGATTATACAGATCTTAACCCATCACCTGAATGTTCTTGTTCAAATGACAAATATATGTCCTCTGCTCATTTTATCTTTTCGGTTTATCTTTTCAGGTTTTGTTTTTGTTTTTTTTTTTTTTTTTCCAACTCTTTTCTCTATGGGCTCTTCAAATCCCGACTCACTATTCTTTAGCCTCTGCTGAAGGCTGTGGTCTACAACCTCCATGTACAAAATAGTACAAGCATATCCATTAAATACTTAGGCAGGTCTGTCCACTCCTCAATTTCAGAAATTAATTAAAGATTTCCCCTTCAGTAAATTTCTTCCATCTTTCCCAACTGAGTTGCTATGTTTCAGCCTTTGTTTTAAGCTGCTTATCTAGGGTTTGGGGTTTTTTTTCATTCTCAGCATATAAATTAAAAAACTGTTGCTAGTCTGAGGACAAGCCATAAAACACGTAATCTACTTTAAAGACAATATATGGACTACAAACGTCACATCACTGATAAGGGCAAAACAAGAAGAAAGAATTCTTTTTCCTTTATACATGTTCTGTGGGTTACAAATACATTCATTTTAATCTCTAATGTATTGTTTATTTTGCTGTCATTATTTTATATGAATAAACACAGGTTTGGGAGCAGAATATCTAATGGGGTCATTGAAGATCTAATGAAAAACAGTAAAAGAGAGCACTACTTCGAAGAAGGCTCAAGTTAGTATATATGTCATGCAGAAGCCCAGAGACATGAAGGGCAAGCAAGTGCCCAAGCTGCAATGACATGAACATTTTCAGCCTCATTTGGAGTCAGAGTTAACAGAAAATTAAGGACAATCAGCAGGGAGAAGATTGATGTACTTACCATTGTGATAAAGCTAAGATAAGATTGTTATATTTAACATGTATAAGTTCTGGCATAGGAAGAATTGTTGCAGCAGTGTGATGAAAAGATCCCCAAATGTGCCAGGCACTCTGTCTGTTCTCTTTTGAGCTGGGTGGTGTTTAAAAATCGTGTGGATCTGGTGTTGAGGGACATGGTGTAGGGACCCTGGCAGTGTAAGGGTAACGGTTGGACTCGATGATCTTTGAGGTCTCTTCCGGCCGGATGATGATTCTGTGATTCTGTGATTATGATTGGGACCTTTGAAATCCATATGCTATTCCTAGTCTGATTTCTAGCACGGTTTTGAGGAAGCCCGTTATGCTTTCCCAAGCTGCTGTATCTAATTCTGGACTCCAGAAGGACAGAGAGAAGGAAGTGTCTATGCAACTACTACGGTAAACATTGCTGCCTGGAAAGAGTATGCAACACCTTAGTAGGAGTGTTAATAATTATGTTTTCTCCAAGAGTATTATTGGTCCTGGAAGTGCCATTAGAGGCAGGTCACCTCTGCTGTTAGTTCAGTAGCGCAGTGCTACAGCTGCTTTAGTTTTGACTGCACATCAGTAGAATGGATGAGTTCATAATTCTTATAAATCCATTCTTTTACTGTTATTTTTGCAACCTTCCCAGATATTCACTAATTAATTTATTATCCCATAAATAATTGTAGAAAATAGGACACATATAACATAAAATTTCATTAGACTGTACATGAGAATTTAGATATACAGTCGTTGCTTTTTTGAATGAATCTCAATAATTTTCATGGTCTATTATGCTGAAGTAAATATCACAGTTGAAATTCCCACTCAAAAAACCTAAGCATCCTGAAATATATTCTTCTTGAATAACTTTTCTGCTGATCCAGGTATCTGCATTTCCAAAGAAGTGCCCGATGCCAATATATTCCATGGTAATAGAACAACAATCCCCTGTGACTACAGTCTTAGATCTTATAAAAAATTGTTTCAGTAGTCAGATAAAATCAAAATTATCACTCTTGATCAAGTTCATGAAATATTTTCAAAGCCTAAACCAGCAGCTTCTTATGTTTGGGGTTTTTATTGGAATACACACAAACTAGATACTCAAGTTTCTGAAAAAACATTTCTTGCAAAAGAGGAACACATACTTTTATCAAGGTGGCACAAAACAAGATACAAAACGCTTTCTGGTCCAGCTCAGTTTAGTACTAACTCAGTTTCCCTATATTGATTCCTATTGCTTTTCTAATACTAATTTACATCTACAGCAGAATAGTGAACTTATTCGACGGGATATTAACCCAAGCTAAATGCCTAGACTTTCATTACCTATGTGAAAAACATCAATCTATTTTCCAGATGTGCAGTATTTCACCAAAAGTCCTGAAGACTTCACTACAATTTTCACCAAAGACATAACAGCAAAATGAAATGTTATTATAGAATAATATTACGACTTCATTGCTTTTTATGGAACATAAATACAATAACGTTTATATACTGAAAAGACATTGTAATAAATTCTAAGCACATAAATGTATATTGGGTACATAAATCAAGTGTCATATGTAATTTACATAAAACTACTTTAATTAAAACTTGTCAAATGCACAGCTAAAACATATTTTGTAATTAAGGTTAGAGCATTTTAAAAAATTTACTGTATTTGGCAACAAAGATGCTAAAGTGCTCCAAGAGAAAAATGGGGTCTAGCAGTGAAACTACTATAGATTTCCTCAAAACTACTCACGTGTTTAAAGATAAGCATGTGCTTAAGAGTTTTGAGGTCCAATCGCCCAAATATGCCACCATTAATCAAATTACAATAGCAATTACTACAGGTTTAGCTTCATTAACTTGGAATCTGAGAGAAGTCAAGATTCTGTAGCAGACATTCGGTAGTTACCCCAAGGCCATCCTGCACTATGCACTTTCTCCTATTCATGTATGTTCCCATAATCTAACAAGAAGCACAGTTCTTTCAGGTATGCAATGTATGCACAGTAATTATCAGCGCGGAAACAGAACTGCGGCTCAGACTTGGAGTAGCAATACTCTGCCTCAATTGTTACCTTGTTTTATGGACAATACCGAAAGAGTCACATAATGAAAGATAATATACTTCTGCATCACCCACTGGCTGGTTTTATTTCCACTATAATAAAAACATCAACATTTATTAAGACTATTCCTTAGACATAAGAGATCATAGCGTACATCTATACAAATCATTATTTGTATATAAGACAAAGGATGAAAGAAACCAAGCTGTCTCACTCTCAGTTAGATGATTTCACAGTTTATTTCACATCCAAAAATTATCGTCAAATAGTCTATATTTCTAAAGGAGACATTTTTCAGGTTGTAAAACGACATCAACTCATTCAACTCTGAATGGAATTTAAATTTCTTCTAAAAATAAGTGAACAAGATTTGAATACGCTTAAACAAACCAAAACAAACAAAACCCCCCCAAAACCAAAAGCCCAAACACTCGAAAGAAACAAGTAATTCCTACAGAGAAATATTAAACTTTTGCACAGCCCGGTAAAAGATTCAGACAGAACAGGAAAGTTGTTCAACCAGTAACATTACCGCAGAATTTCACATGTTTATGTCCACACTTCATTCACTTTACAAATTCTGACTTTGACTCTACTCAATGAAATTATGTTCTAGGACTATTATAGAGGAAAAAAATGTTATTAGACAATCACTGTACTGTCTTCTTAATTGAATAACTACGATCTTTTTTTTTACTTCACATATGTTCAGCAGCTGCAAATTACAACGATTTTTCAGCTTTGGCAATGAGACATTTGATCACAATCAATAACAATAATGACCTCTCAAGTAACATTAGAAAGACGAACTTGCCTGATGTTAATGTTCCTATCACATTCAATTAACACTAAGTGCCACCACTTCCAGATTCACAGCACTAGGAGAAGATGGACATTTAAAAATGTGATTCAGCATGGGGCACTGGAAGGGAAGAAGGCATTAAGTCAGCTGATAGGAAGCTAAAAACCACAAAATAGGTACTCACACAAGACTACAACACAATTTCCGACAATTTTGTGCCTTGGGCATGCCTTTGCATTGAAAAAGCTCCAATGATGAGAGAAGGAGCAGGAGTGGTAGAAGTGGCAAGAAGTGGTAAGCTTGCTCACAATTATATAAACACATTTAAATAAAGAATTTGACCAGGAAGTGGCAAAGATGAATTCTTGTCCTTGTCTCAGGAGCATTTATGATTTTAGTAACTGGGTTTAAAAAAATTTTTAAAAATTAAAAAAATAAAATCCTACAACTAATTTTGGAGCAAGGACTACAAACCAGGATTCCCTTCAGCCAGGCAGTGCTCTTGTATATTGTCCTGCTCCATTTTTTAATCTGTATCCCATCTATTTGTCATTCTTCTCAGTACAATGGCTTACTTTAAGCAAGTGTTCCTTCCTCTTCTTGCCTCCCTTGGGTGCTAGGAAAATGAAGGACTTGCTTCTAGGTGAGTGCTCTCTCTAACCATTCAACTATCACACAAAGGACAATCTACATCCTCCCTGCACCTACTTCCCTTGTGCCCAGCAAGATTCTGCAGACCACTGGACATCTCGTCTTGGCAGAAACTTCTATTCCAGCTCTAGGTATCTACATAGAGGGAATTTTTACGATCAGTTAAAAAGACAACAGCATTCTGATTCTTGTTCCTCTGTGCCAAATCAACAGAGGAAGAGTTAGCAAATTTAACTGATTGCAATTTAAGTAACTATTGCTAAGATATTCTGCTGGCAAAAAAAAGTGGCCCACACTGTTATTATTCCTAGTACTGTCGTACAGAATTGGGAACCCAACCAATCTCATCATACAGCAGCCACAGCTGTCTTCCACAAAGCACATCAATGTTCCCTTTTGATAGCCCTGGACATAGAAGATGCACAAAGAGCAACAGAACGGTACAGAAAGAATTTAGCTGCACATTATGTGTCCTCTCAGCACATGCCCACATCAGATCCAAAGATCAGAGAAAAGGTCACTTACCTCTGACACATTTCCTAAGCCAGAATTTCTCAAATCAACCTTGCTAAAACCAGGTGCCTTTAATGTGTCCAGTAACTGCAGGTAGCTTTTGAAAATCAGTAGCATTGTGAGAATTTGCCTTTCTTGAAACCATGGGTTTTGGAGTTGTCAAAAAATTTCCTCAGGATTCTCATGCTTCAACAATTGCATTTTTTCCCTTTCCTAATACCCACAGTACCTGCAATCAAAACCGACCTGTGAAAAATTAAGCATATTGGTTTATGCTCCAGGTGCCTGTGAGTAACAGAGGAGCTGGGTCCTCGTTACAGCATTCTGGTATCCCAATGATTAGCTTCATCAACTATGTGAGGAACACACTGTTGTCAGATGATAAACTGAAATCAACTAATCTAAAACCAAATTAAAATAAAAATACTTACTTTCAACATCCAAAATAGACTAAACAGTATTAAAAGCTTTGTAAAAGAGGTAAGTGAAGAAACAAATGAAAAATCAGGGTAAGTTTATTTTCATTGATATTGGAACTAGAAGCCTAGTTAGAAATCTCTACCTGTATTCAGTTATTTTGATCTTTTTTCTTCCCTGCATCCCCTAACCCATAACTATCTCTTCCTGCATGTCCTACATCTCCAGTTCGTACCACAGAGGAACGCTTGATCTAGTGAATAAGATTTTATAGTTATAACATTTGAGGGGATTCTTCAGAAATCCCAACAGGACTCGGTCTCCCTCTGCCCTAACCTAATTACCTCAAGCACATTCAGGAAAAGGTTCCAACCAACCTCCTTTCTCACACTTCCTTGAAGCTACAATAATTACATTATCTGACCAGCTGTTATCTTCCGTGCTTGACAGCAAGCACCTCCCCAGCTGGCTAACTCTTCGATATTAACACCTCCATTCACCTACACTTTATATGAATTTATTCTTGCATACATTAATAAATTAATTTGACATAAATATTTACAAGACATTTCCATTACTACATTACTGTGAACGGCTGGCTCCGTTGATTAAAATCAGACGCAATAACAACATCAGTCTCTTTGGATGGCCACAGGTCTGGGTTGATTGACCTGCAAAACCTGTCTTCAAGGGATACTTTAAAAATGGCGTAGTATGAAATGAACAGAGGAGCTCAAATATTTAGTTTGCTTTGCTTTCACTGTGCAATATGATCCCTCTGCTTCTCAGAGTAAGATGAAGTATAGAGTAGCATACTACCCAGCTTTTAATACAGAGCTCAAACACTAGTTAAAAAATGTCCATCTGTGACAGGATACCATAACAACAACTCAACTTTGCAAAACAAAAGAAAAACACACTGGAAATTTCTGTAAGGATTTAGATTCTGTAATAATGGAGACATGTTCTGCAGGAAAATGCTAAATGCAAGAAAAAGCAGAGTACTGTAGTCGAATGACTTATTGTACAGTCAAACTCACCCATTCTACTGGAAAAAAGGAAAAAATACACTAGAAAATTTGATCTTGTGTAGTCACGAAGGATTAGATAAACTACAAAACACACTGGCAGTTCATTTCAGAAGTATTCCTTTTACTCAGTAACAAACCGATCCTGTTACACAGTGTTCACATGCTGGGTCTATTACGATAAAAAGATTTATAGAACTTGAAGTACTTTGAAAGAAAAGTACATCTGATTTTTCTGAGTAATCGGATATAAGGGTTTTTCCAGAAATAGAGATGTTTATTCCATTTTCAGAGCTAATGTGCAGCTTTCAATAATGACAATGTTGTCATCTACAGTTTTAAAAACTCTTCTGTAATGTCTAAGATAGTCTGTCCTACTACTGAGTAAGAAATGCCTGCATTTTAATATTTGTGAATCTTCTTCCTCTACTATATGAATTATCTAGAGAAATTAATTAGGTTCTGTTAAACGGTTACATAGAGAAATTAGTCACTACAGCATTTCTGAAAGATCCATAGATCCACCTCATGTCTACTGTCCTTCACTCCTTCCCAATATACTTCGTCCTTCAAAATATATTCCTGGGGCAGAATAAATCCACAAAGACTGAAGCCAAGGGAAGAAACTGTGGTTATTTCAAGATATACAGGACAAGCAAAAAACCAACAAAATCCACCAAGCAAACAAATTTTAAAGACTGAGAAGGAATATATGATTCTGGAGAAGACTTCTGTTATCAAAGGACAAAACCAGGATGTTTGATGTCTTTCTTTTATTGACATGGGTTTTTTTTTAAGCAAGCAGATGAGACTACAAGGACCTTGGTTTTATTTATGCTGTGTCACTGCCTGCCAGATAGCTGTGGGCAAGTCAGGGTAGTCTCAGTTTCGCTGAAGTAAACTTAGAATAGCTCAGTATTGTAGACACATTTGTATCAGGCTAAAATCAAACCCACTATTTTGATATTCAGTATATTAATCAGTCCATCTTGCATCTGTAAGAAATCACAGAATGTTTCGGGTTGGTAGGAACTTCTGGAGGACATCTAGTTCAACCCATCCGTTCAAGTAGGGCTATCTGGAGCCAGCTGTCCATGACCATGTCCAGTCGGCTTTTGAATATCTCCAAGAAGGGAGGCTCCAAAACCTCCCTAGGCAGCCTGTGCCATTGCTTAGATACACCCACAAAACTGTTTCCCAACATGTAGATGGACTCTCCTGTGTTTCAGTGAGAGCCCCCTGCCACTTATCCTGTCACCAGGCATCACTGAAAAGAGCCTGGCTCCATCCTCTCTGCACCCTCCCAGATATTTGCACACATAGATAAGATCCACCCTGAGCCTTCTTGTGTTAGGTACTAAAATTATATACATACTAAAACAACTTCTGACTAAAAACCCATCATTAAAATAATCAATAATATTAAACTATTTACATGCCAGTAAAACCTGCATAGCAATGTCGTAAGATCCTTCTGATTCTAAAATGGTAAGAGTCTAGCCGAGGCAGCTTGACAGTGACGGAGCGTAAATACCCATCCCGGAAGGAATCTACTCCTTCAGTTTGACAGCTGTTTGCAGGTGATGCCATTCAAGCAATTAAAAGAGAAAAAAAAAAATCAAAGAAATGTTCACAATATGCTGTTGATAGTTTGCTGTGTGATTAGGATACAAAAAAAAAACATTTGGGAAGGGAAAAAAATATCCACAAATGCACTGAAAAAAAATACATTTATCGCTGCATAAACTCATTAAGCTAAACACTAATTTTATCTACCCATTTTATAAAAATACTCTGTTGATACTTCTGGATGAATGTGAATTTTACTGTAATTTTCTTGTATTAAGTGAAGTTGGAAGGACCCTATAATCCATGGAAATTATTTTTATATCCTAAACTAAAGATTTAAGTCATCAAAGAAGAAAATTTTAGAGCATGACTTTCAGCATTTACAAACTATCTTCACAATAACTTCCAGTGAAATACATAGATGATACAGCAACACTCTTTGTCATAAATAACTTTGCGTAAAATGTACCAACTCAAACAGCTTCTATAATTTGAGTTATTAATCTCTTAGAACTACTATTAATGCTGAAATAAAATAATTTTGGCTATTATCACCATATGTCAGTCTGCTACAATATTACATCTGAAGAAATGAGCCATTGTCATAAAATTTTCATTATGTTAGAAATCTATTAGCAACGATCGACTGAAGAAAAAGTAGCTCAATTTTTAGGAAACAACATAAATTACTGTAAAATACATTGGTAAGCTGACATCACCTTGAAGACCGGTGTTATCTTCCTTCATCTGTTGTCATTGATTACAGGTAATAAACTCCAGGCAACCAATGCTAGTGGTTTTATTTACGCTTACACTTACGTTGTTACTATGTATTTTAACTCTTCTCATCAGAAGACGGATTGGAAGAGGGGGAAAGTCAGAAACTACCATCTCCTGACTTCTGACATACAAACTGCATTCCTTTTACCTCCATTCTCAGTTTATTCTCACTCAGTTTATTCTCAATTCCATTCAGTTTGGCAGAAAAACCATGTCTTTTTGAAGGCGACTATTCTGATTTTCAAGTCTCCAAGTAATGGCATCTGATCATCTTTTCCAAAATCCCATTTCCTGTATTCTAGAAAATTGGTTAAACTTGCATAAATACTAATCTTGGATATTTTGGGGCCTTCATGTGAAAGGCTGAGAAACACACAGCAGCACATCACTGGGTAAACACAGATAAGAGGCCGTCATCCGGCTCTCATACATATCAGGATTGTTTATGCCTTTTTAAAAAAGAAAAACCAGCATTGTGTCTCTTGTTGTCTATCTGACCGCACAGCGGACTCTCAGGCCGTTCTTCCTTACAGCTCACAAAGTCTGGTTTTCACAAGTTTCTGTATTATGTTATTATCCCCTGGATGCATCCCAGTATGATTTCACCCTTCTTAAAATAAGACACCAAACTCGTATCTGGTTTTAAGCTTGTGAATGGCCTATCTCAAGCTTGTTAATGCTGCATATGTAGAAAAGACCAAAATTGCTTGTACATATAATAACTTTTTAGTAAAAAATAAAAACAAAAAAACAAAACAAAACGAAGACGAAGCAAAAAAAAAAAACCCCACCCCACATTGGCCTTTTGAGACATATTATCTCTGTGAAAGTTCAAAATGAATCTTTAAGGAGAAGAAGTTTTTAAGTTGTTGGTGGTTGGTTTTGTGGGGAGAAATGGATGACATGCTTTGCAGAGATGGACCATTGTTGAGAGTTGTGGTTTTGTTTTCACCTCCATTGAACTTTGCTTTCAAATACAGTGTCCTTTACTTTCATTCTTTGCTCCTGGATGCTCAAATTAGCTGTGCTGAAATACCTGTTGAACTATTACCTTGAATGTAAACCACTTCCCAAAACTTTAAACTGAAAATAAATGTCATTAGCTTTACCCTTTCTGCAACAGAATATGAAACATTATGAAATGATGTGGAAAAATAAAGAATGACTATTGCAAAGTAACAGTAAATATATTCAAATAAAAATAGATTGAGTCAGAAGACATCATAGAGAACTTGGTCCAGATATTGTAAATATAAGGAAGGGAATATTCTTACAATTGTCAATTTGTTACAAAATAGTCTTGCAATGATTATGTAGCCTGCTTTATTGAAAATGCAGAGAGAAGAAATACTATAAGTTATGCCTTTTTTTGAGAAGCTTTCAGAATTTTTCAGCAGCTTTCACATAGCAAACAGTTATTATTTCAAATCTATAAACGAAGAATTGAATTTTTAAGAGGGGAATGGACTTGTCCAAAACACAAAGGCATCTAGAACTTCTGCCCAGGCATACTCAAAAGACTTCAGTCTTTGAGTTGGACTAGATGATCACTGAAGATCTCTTCCAACTGAATTATTCTATCATGTTATAGTCTCCACAGAATTCAATAAAGCTGCACGGCACCCAGATCATTGACCTCTTGGTATCAAAGTCCCATTTATCTGAACTAAGAAGAAAGCATTCAAAACACCAGTGATTCCAACTGCTCCTTCTTCTAAGTCAAGAGCAAAACCCCCAACTGTTCCTGCCATCCAGAGTTAAAGATGATATCTAAGTCTATTAAACTTAATGTAATCAAGCACCTCTGAAAATGTGACAAGTTTGGGAGGACTTTCAGTTTGCGTTCATATAGCTATTGCCTACAAAGACACAATAGTCAATTTTAACATGTTAATGAAACAACTTCATTTTTTAAACATAAAATATTCAGATTTCAGTTAGGTCTGGCTTTATAAAACTCACTCCAGCAAAAATTTTTTGAAACATTTTAGAAGTCATTAATAAGTAACCACTGGCTAGGACTCATACTTTTTCTGAGGATAAAATTAGGTCGCTGTCTACCACATGCTGGCCTTTTTTAGCTTCCATAAATAATTAAACTAGTGTAATAGGAAGGTTGTAAAATTAAAAATACATACCATCATTTTTCACAAAATCCATTCCTATGATTTCAGATTTCTAAGGTGAGACTTTAATTTTCAAGTGTATTAATTATTACACGAAACTTAATTAGCCTAAAATTTCCCTATGTAATTCCAAATGAGAAGAAGCAACACATTATAAGCTCAATGTAGTACTACCGTAAATCCTTTTAATAGGCCCATATGAAAAGAACAAAGGCTAAAAATATTACTTACTTTCAGAGGGAAGATGTTGCTAGGTGTACGAGGTTGGATGAGCTGTCAGAATAAGATAAATGGAGCTCACTTGTACCATTAACCTGTGACATTTTTGACAGAGCAAGGCTATGCACTGTGAAAAAAAGCAGAATATGTATCTTGGCTTTTTTCCACTCAGTTAGTAATAGAACTAAGAAAAACGATGCAAAGAGCTAATACAAGAAATAAAGAGACAAAATCCCTCTTTCCAGCCCTCAGAAATATGATCTCAAATGAAGAGACCCATGCCTTAAGGATACCTGCAAATATATTCCAGTACAATATAGAGAAAAACAAATCATACAAAGTAAATTATATTTAGGATATTATGATTTAGAACAACATAATAATTTATTTTTCAAAAATCTTGACATTTAAGAACAATAAATTATAACCTCCATGCCAACAATTTTATTTATACTTCTGTCAAGCTAACTTTAAGTAACCAGAAAGAGGAAAAGGAAAGAATCATTATAAAATGACAATTGGTATACACAAGGCAAGGGCCAGTCTCTGCTTTTAACATTATAAATTCCAGCAGTTCTTCCTTGAGAATATGCAATGTCTTACTGAAACTACAAAAAACACTTTTACAATTTTTTACAAGTACTTTAAAAGTTAATACAGGGGAATATATTGTGCACAAACTTTTTAGATGGCTGAAGATTAGAAACATTCAGCATTTCACTGAATTAAAAATATTACTTAACAGTACTTTTCCGATGAAAGAGAACTCAACTTCTCTCATTTTATGTACATATTCTTTGAGATATGGACAAATTTTATACAGTAATTACAAAAGTTACACAAGTTTTTATGTATTTATGTATTATTCTGCTTTTTTATTTTCTTCTTTTAAATTTCCAGAATCCTCTGCATTGTTGCAAAGACAAGATCCTTACTTTCTTCTTATTCAAATTTACAGTGGAAAAAGCACTAAAAACCACAGCATAGGAGACGATTACAAATTTCTACCGTATTATATTATATTACACATTACAGCAGTGAAATATCTGTTACACAATAAGAGAAGTGAAAAGATAGTTACACGATAAACATCACCACTGCTACCATCAAAGGAAGATGCTGGATCCAGTTCTGTTAGGATAAACACAGGTGAGTTATTTATCATTTCTTCTTAATACTCTTTATCAACTCTTTCCTCTTCAATGCATGATGGCAACACGAATCAAGGATTTTGTGATGTCACCCTTAATCTTCCTAAAAATCCTATCCCGAGGGTTGGTGAGCACCTTCAGTATCAGTAGAAAATACAGCAAACAGGAATTTACATTATCAGTTTATTCTCATTTTTAATTCAAATACAAAATAATTTTCAAGGAAGCCAAAAGCATAGCACATAACCACTAACACTGCATTTTATTTTCTCGAACTCAGAGTCTAAACTCATGCAGAATGGTACTTGTTGCTAGCAATCAAATAGCAAAAAGCATGTACTACCGTAAACAGTACCTTATGAAAGGGGAAACTAAGGTTTCAGTTACTCACTTACTGTGAGCTAAGGTGATGTGGTGAGCCAAGTCACCTCAACGCAGTGAGCAGAGAAAGCAGTCTTAGGAAGGACAGCACTAGTCACTCTGAAGGTCGAAAAGTGTTTGATGGAGTAACTAGAGTGACATTTTATAGCAATAGAGGGTGGATAAACTCATTATCTGAGCTACTAACCCTTTAAAAAACATGGGTTCTCCTGATACTTTTGAACAGATTGATTCAGTGGTAGTCAGGAGGACTACAATGTCCATGGAAGAACAGGGGGTCAAAACCTGCATCTAGCACAGCTTCAGAATGCAAAACTTGTGTTTTTTTCTTCAGAGTTCAGTTATCCCAGCAAAGCTTTATTTTCATTCAGTCAGATGGATACCATAGCTTTGGTGAAGGCCACATCATATCATCCAGCTGAAGCAAAAGTCAAGAGCTCAAAAGGCCTCCAAAAAGGTTTATGTAATGGAGACCTGAGATAAGGGGAAAGGCTCTTAAATCATTGACATCAGTCCTTAGTGTCAATATAACCCTCAAGGAAGAGTGTTTCGGGAACTCCCCCTGCTCTCTACCTTGTCGAAGCAGGATGGGGTAGCTACCTCCAGATTACAAGGTGATGCTCTGCAAAACAGAACTGTAGAGCTTGTATGCTTTGAGATAGACCACACCAATGACCCTGGGACTTTTGACCTCATCCTGCCCCCCACCCCCTCCCATCACACACACACACACCCCCTAGATACACACTGGAGACAAATCCGAAACTGATCTTCCTCTTGCTGACAGAGTAAATGCAGAGATTCAGGACTTCTTTACGCTCTTGTACATGATTCCAAAAGACAAGTTCTTTGAGAGGTACCTGCAGCTGTGAGGCAGTTTTGAAAGGCAAGAGACTTCAACATTGCAAGAGATAATTTACTAAAATTCCAAATAAATATAATTTTTCTAAATTCAGACAACAGGAAACTACATTTTGAGGCAACAGATAGTTGAGAAAAAAGTTATGTACAGCTGATGCACTTTGACATGCAATGCACTAATCATCTCTGGACACATGTTTTCCGGGCAAAGACTCTGCTCAAGTAGTCATTCGTCTACACTAGCAGACGAATAGGCATATGTGCAATCATTTGAATGAAAATCCATAAAATCTTTTCACTGAAGGACAATGAAAAGCACAGATAAGCAAAACTAAATTTACTTAGAACAGAACCTCATTCTAGTAAGCAATGAAGATTTTCACAGCAAACCTGCTTTCCGTAAGTGTGCAAATCTGTGACTACATTCTGTGCTTCAAAAATACCACTGTGTAAAACCATAAAGTGCTCAAAGTGCTGTACAGAAATCATTAATTCAACCTCGCACCTTCAAAATTGCCATATCCCTTGTGGAAAAAATCTGGAGGCTGTCTGGCACTGAAACGCATGTAAACAGACTTCTCTCATTTCATTTTAGTACTACTTCACACATATATCTTTCACACCAGAAGATTTAAAAATACATCTCTATTTTATTTTATCCTTAAAAATCAGAATCTAGTCCAGGTCCAGAAAGATATGGAGAATTCTTCAGATTTTGCCTGTATCTAAATCAGAACATCTTCCAAAACACATATCAGAAATTACTCTGGGAATCAATTACTGGCATTTTATGGCTCATGCATGACTTGCTAACTACCCTTAATGATCTACCTCACCTGAGTATTCTTGGAGGGCTAAACAAGGAAAAATACTTCAGAAATAAGAAAGCTGTGACTAAGAACCTCCCAAACCCTAATCCAGTCTTTGAACAGTAATATTTTCCCTTTCCTTATATGATTTAGTGGGGGAAAAAAACTATCCGGAAAATGTACCACAGCAGTGCCTAGGAAATCTCTTTCCTGTAGACAGAACATTCAACATTTGCTCTTTTTTTGAGTTATAAAAAAGTCCACAATATTGTGTTTAAGGAGTGACATTATCAATACATTGATAGTACAAATAATTGGATCTTCTTTCAATCCTGAAAAAAAAAAAAAAAAAGATGGCTTTTTTTTCCCAATGAACAACTGAACATTGATAGTACAAATAATTGGATCTTCTTTCAATCCTGAAAAAAAAAAAAAAAAAAGATGGCTGCTTCTTCCAGATGAGCACCTGACCAAAAAAACCTGTGTCAATGCCAAAGACGAGACTGACTTTTTTCAAGACTAATTCTGACAAGCAGAAGAACACTGATATAGCCTTAGCTATAAGAAAACCTACATGATCCTTTCTAGAAAGTGTAGCTGCCTCGAAAATTATCTAAAAGTGAAAGTGAGCTTGCCCTAGAACACCATGCTTTCTAAACCTGATAATTAAAAATAGTAGTTAAATTTAAATTAATCCATTATCACTGCAAAGAGAAATTACCAGACATAAGAATGTCCCAAATTTCTTTTTTCAAACTACAACATAGTTGATTTTTCCACAAGAAACCATCAAACATTAACATAAGAGATGGGTTTTTTTCATTGCAAAATTCAGCAGGTACCAAATTTTTCTGGCCTCAGTGTCTCCCTAAGGCTGTATTTAGTGAGCTCATTTAGTCCACTATACCATCTATTTTCGCTTTTGCCTATACGAAAACGAGAACTTAATTTTTCAAGGAATGGTTTTGGATTGACTGACCACAAGAGAGTCTTACATTCCTCTAAACTGCAGGAAAGCCACAAATCCTTTGAAACAAAATCCACATTGGTCTTCTTACTTCAGAAACACGATTTAGAGCACTACTGTATTACTACACACAGAGTAATAAAGTCTGGCAAAGACTTCATGGGCAATCGCTTGCAGAATCATTGCTGGTAAGAGAAACAAATCACATGGGTTGTGTAGAAGGAACAGGACAAACCTATGACTTAAAATGATCTACACATTTAATGAAAGAGAGCTTTTTGCACTTTTTGCACTGAAAGCTTGAGAACTAGAAGTGTCTTTTTTTAGGTGAGATTGTGATTATAAAATATTTTAGCTTCAAATCAATGGCTTTCCAGTAGAAAATAGAAAACGTAGAAATTTTGAAAATATTTTTGTGAACAGAAGTAAGTGTAAAGGAGACATTTAACAGTACCTTCTTAAGAATACGTCTGTCCTGACGTCTCTTAAAATTAATGCAATAGCCTTTCTATCAATGTTACAAATTATTTTAATGGAAATTATAATGGTGTCATGCAGCCAGGGCTCTTCAGACAGGAACTAAGCTGCAGAAGCTTCAAAGTGAATATTTTCATGCAAATAGACTTTGTAATAAAGAATAAAGGAAATTTTAAAATTAGTAAGGCCACCAGCACAGACTGAAGTGAAAGAGCTGCTACATCTCATTGACTTTTTGAAAAGGCTTTCGATATTATGAGATAGAACTAGAGCTCTCTGCAAACCCAGCGCTTTTTAAAATACTCCATATGATGCCACTTTTCTACAAACTGACACAGACCTTCACATTCTATCTGAATCTTATTGATTCATATTCACTCACAAAAACAGCAAATATGAAGGGAAAATACTGCACAAGTGCTATCACTCATTTCCTCCTTACACGCATGATTTTTACCCAACATGGACCTTACATCTCCTTTCTAAGGAAAGAGTTCAAGGCATTCTTGTTATTTTCCACTTCATTATCCCTTTGACTACATAACCTTTTATATTTTGGGATGTAACTGATCATGGGAAAAGTCAGGAAAATAATGTTGCAAGCAAATGAAAGTCAACCTTCAAAAGATTATGTACACTTCAAGAAGACATCCTAAAATGAAACACAAAAGCAAAAGATATTTTCCTGGATGCTTTGTAAATAATGCTGTGCTGTGTCAAAGACATAAAAAATCTCTGAAGTCTTTCAATCTGCTAGTCAATTGCCCTTTTTCATCTACATTTTCCTCTATACTTTAATAGGGGTGGAAAAAATATTTGTCAAGGAACAAGTCATGAATATCGAATACAGCTCTGCCTCATCCTTTTGTTTCATGGTTCACTTTCATCAAAAAATGAAAGCTGGCATGGTACTGAGAAGTTACAGAGTCCTCCTCTTCAAAAGAAGTTAACTTCACCAGATGATACACGGCTCCTTCACTCATTGATTTTTCTCTGGTTTGCATCAGATCTAACCAATGATACGCACCCACTTCTTCCATACATGAAACGTAAAAATAATAAAAAGTGAAATTGACTTGGCTCTATTTTCCCGTACAAAGCACCATGAACTTATACTGAAAGAAAAAACCCATTTGTTGTCCACTTTTAAGACTTGGGGGTTTATTTACATAAGAACATAATAACTTTCTGAAATACATTAGGGAAAAAAATGGTTTTCTTATCCATCAAGTTAATTTAGACTGTAGAATTTTCAGCTATTTTCTAGTCACAAATCTGGAAACAGAAGGAAAAATTAAGGTGGCAAGGCTTTACATACATTTAAAAATATCGTATCTACCTTTGGCATTTTAGTTTAGGGGAAATATATTTGTTAAAATCAAGAGTTCAGCAGTATGGCAAATCTTAAAAAAATTTGAAAATACTTTGTGAAACAATCTAATTGAGAAAAACCTGGAACAGGTTTTTTAAATGTTCTCATTTGTCCATAGTGTGTATTAAACCAACACTTAATCTGTGCTGAAGTTAAGAAAGAATGAGGGTTGCTAGCAGTCTCCAGAACTAGCAGTACGTACAGAGGAGTACAGCATGGACAGCCCAGTGAGATTCTTTGTCGGTACACAGCAATGCTTTCCTCCAGGACTCCCGTTCTTGGCAGGCCCCAGCTGCCCCGTGCCCGGGTCTGTGATGGCCGGAGGTAGAGCAGCAACTCTTTCATGGGCACCCCCTTGTCGTGGGGAAGGAGCTTGTGTGCCCTTGTGAGGTTGAGAGCTGTGCTGGTGGTGGCATGTGCCTCCGGTGGGGTCTCCCAGGCCAGACAGGTCTCAGCTGAAGGGTCAGACAAAGTGTGTCCACGGGCAGGATGGGCTCACTAGCCTTCGGGCAACCATCCTAGGAGAAGGGCAACTCTGACTCCAAACCCGGGCAGATGGAGCTCGTTTAGCCTTTTAAGGCATCCATTATCTAAGAGAAGGACACTCTAACCAAACCTACGACCTGAGGACTTTGCTGTCACCGTCCAAGCTCACTAGGCCCTGGCAGATGAACCTCAGGTGTAAAGGGTGGAGCCAGTTCCGCGCACGCTGCGCCTCACCTAAAAAATCCACCGCACAGGCCCGAAGGGTGCACTCATCGCTTGCAGTGAGCGTGGGGAAAACCCTTCCCAGATCTTCGCTCACAAAGCCAAGCTGTGATGATGATACAGCAATGCTGTGTCAAAAGTAGTGCAACAGTATTAGCATGACACTGCATCTGAAATAGTAAGTTTATCTAGCCTGAAGCAATGCAGGGGATTGTCGTCACCCAAGCGCAAGACCCAGCACTTGGCCTTCTTGAACCTCATACAGCTGGTCTCAGCCCACTGATCCAGCTTGTAGAGCCTACAGCACAGATCCCTCTGCAGAGCATAGCAACATTCAAGTAGATCAACACACCCATTTAACTTGGTGTCATCTGCAAACCTGCTAAGGATGCACTCGATCACCTCATTCAGATCACTGATAAAGAGAACAAGTCCCAACATGGAGCCCTGGGGAACATCACTTGTGACTGGCCACCAGCTAGATTTAACTCCATTCACCACCACTCTCTGGGTCTGGCCATCCAGCCAGTCCTTTATCCAGCAAAGAGTACACTCATCTAAAGCCATGAACAGCCAGTTTCTCCAGGAGAATGTGGGGGAAACAGTGTCAAAAGCTTTCCTGAAATCTAGGTAGACACTGGCCTCAGCCCTTCTTTCAACCACTTAGCAGGTCACTGTATCATAGAAGTAGATCAGTCAAGCAGGACTTGCCTTTCATCAACCCATGCTGATGGGGACTGATCACCTCGTTGTCCTGTACGTGCCACGTGACGGCACTCAAGATGATCTGCTCCATAAACTTCCCTAGAATAACGTCAGACTGACAGGCCTATAGATCCCCAGATCATCCTTCAAGCCCTTCCTGTAGACGGGTATCACATTTGCTAACCTCCAGTCCACTGGTAGCTCCCTGGTTAGCCAGGACTGCTGATGTTGTTGATCAACACCTTTTGCTACAGAAAGCGCCTAATTTTGCTCACCTCTGATTTCTCTTGGGTTTCCCTTTCTGGATCTTTCACAGCAGTTCTTCATCCACTTTAAATTCTCTAAAATCCACATCCTGTTTGGGTTTCTTTACAACAGACTATTTTCACTAAAATCTTTTAGCACAGGCATTAAGAGAAAACTGTTGTGCATTCTGCCAGGTGGCTTTTACAGTGATTCATCCTAGCAATTCCAGGCTAGAAGATTCCACAGGTGGCAGAAGGCCCAGTGGCAGAAGGCCCAACCAACTATAAATAGGAAGCAAAGTTAACAAAGAAATAATTTACTTCACCAAACTGATTAAACATCTGTAGATGGAAGGTCTGTATATTAATTGAGCTGCAACTTTAACAGTCAAGAAGCTCTTGTCCTAGATAATATGAACTTTCACGTAAAATGAGATAGAGAAATTCAGACTACTTATCTGGTAATAAATATCATCTCAGCCTAGTTTAGATTCCGCTTTTGAAAACTTCGGCCACAGTCTTTCATATTGGCATAGACCAAAGTAGTCTAAATGAAAGCCTGGATATTGTCCTTGTAAAAGGAAGACTTTGAGAAGAGTGTTTCAGCTGTACAGACTCATTGATGATTCTTCCATAAAGGAACTGCATTGGCCATAGCCATAATCTACTCATTTATACAAAAACATATTTCACCTTTTGGGAGTAGTCATCCTCTCCAAAGCGAGATATGATCAGACACTTGCTGAAGCTCCATATCAATGATTTTGAAATAAATATCAGATACGAGCCAATCCAACAGATTCACAACATTGCTTCAGGACAAACAAAGCTAAATTAAAATGTTGTGTCATCGTGCAACCAATCTAAATGTAAGAATAGGACTGATTGTCTTCAGGGAGTAAGCTAGCTACTAGCGAGAAAACAAATACATTCAGAGTAGATGCTTGTAAAATTCATACTGAAGTATATGAACAGTCTGCACTGTTAAATCATTTGTTCCCTTTAAGAAAACTGAAACAGTTGATTTAAGCAATAGAAGTAAAAAACAGCATCAGTAGGTTAATGACTAAAATCTAAGAAGAATAAATAATGAAACATAGCTGATGATCTTCCTTAAATGCTCATCTAAGGATAGGTCATTTATTCACTCTGATCTAAGCTCTTCTGTAAGCCAGATATACAATTTTGCCTCTCCATACTTAGAAGATGGAGGTTTCTGGAAACAGTCAGGGTCTTAGACACAAATGGATGTTGACTACTACAGAACATTATGTTCAAAATCTTGTTTACGGGGAGAGAAAAAAGTACCTTTTATATATATAGCCAATAATTTATCATTAATAGAGTAATCTAATATGTCATTACTATTGAAATCTTAAGAGTCCAATCCAAGAACCTATGAGTTCACATGTGATTATTAGCAGAAAAAGGGAAAAAATACTTCTATTCAAGAAGATTTTAATAATAATACAGTTAGAATTATTACATGCAGAATTCTTAGTTCTTTTTCCTGATGGTAAGCTCATGCTTCCTATGGGTTGTAAGGCGAGCGGTGTCATTCTGATGTTCACAGCTGGGGGTGCTACAGTTACTTATCATCGTCTGTGGATGACTCCTGTCTAAAGCTCACTTGGGCTTTAGACTTTTTTTATATGGTTGCTAGTGTGTTTTTCTGCCTTGCTTTCCTTTCATTGGCATGCAGTTCTACATGACATCTGAATGCACATATATGGTGGCTTTTTTGTAGGTGAGATATGTTTTATTTGTTCTCTTTGTTACCCCTAAAAACAGTTTTGTCCAGCTCCGGGTCTTCATTTCATTAACTGAACGTGATTCATTTATAGCTGTGGGGTCCAGTGACAAGCCTATGCTCCATCTCCTATCATCCTACACCAGTACTCCTCTGCAACGCATCCTGTACTCTTCTACAGCGTATCCTTCCCCAGGCCTCTGTTATCATACCAGCACTGTAGTTGTCTACACAACATCACTATGTTAGATAATAAATATCTCATTCTACATAAACAATTTCTCGTTACAGCTATCTATAAGAAACTATTGTCATACTCCACAAAGATTTTTTAAAAAGTAAGACAAATTAGCCAGACACCTGGTCAATTTGAGAAGTTGCTGCCTTAGCTAAACCAAGTACAGCAAACCTGCAAGGAGGTCAAGAAAAATTCCCAGCAGGCAAGTCTGACAAGCCGCAGTCCCGAGGCCTTGCAAACTCAGTGTGAAGTTTACATCCAGTTGCTAGCAATTGCAGTAGGCTGTGACATGGCTGCACAGTTGGCAGCTAAGCCAGCAGCAGCTTCAGGTGACAACTGCACTACCCAAGGTATAAGTTGAGCTAGAGAAATCATTGGTCATCTGTGTCTGCGCCAAAAAGACATTGAAACAACTGCTGCATAATGGTAAGTACAAGCTCATATTATTAAAAAATAATTTTCACTTAAATGAAGGGCTTGATTAGATTTAAATTATTTTCTTTTACAAGTAATGAACCATGAGGCTTAATGTAATTAAGCAGTTCTAGAAATCAGTGATGAAAGATTACCAGAAAGTTAGTGAGACTCCATTTACTATTAAAGACCCTTTAATGCAATAGTTCTGTTTTAAGAACTGAATAGAACACAAAAAATAGCCTTCATTAAAAAAAAAATCCAGCAGTGATAAAGGCAGATTAATATAGAGATGAACTGGATTTGAACATATGGTATTTTGACTGATAATAGTTTTATAACGATTTAAATTCTTATAAAAGTTGAAATAATACTGAAATTTGAAGGGAAAGAAGAGTGAAAGAAGCATTTCCAAATGTGAGACAATAAAGTGCATAATTGTTTTTCCAATGCCACGGCAGATACAAAACAGCTGTACTCTAATTTCCATTACCGGGGCAGGGGGGGAGGTGGGTAGAAATAGTGAAAGCACTACTTGTTAGTTATTTCAGATTCTATTGCAGTGAGTAAAGGGAAAATAGAAAAAAAAAAGTCCTTCATAGCCTGGGGATGTCTGGCACGTATCACTCTACTTCACATGACAGTTCTGTTTACAAAGACAGCAGAGCATAAATCTGCAGATAGAACCACTGCTCTCTTAATTACAGAGACAAAACACCAAACTATCTGTGAAACGGGCTACATAAACATTTTACCTTTTAAATCAAAATACATTCTCTGGTTTTTTTAAAGCTCAAATTCTTCACCAGGTAAAAAAAAAAGAAACAACAAACAAACCAAAAAAACCCTTGTCTGAATGGCCAGGCGCAAAGAGTGGTGGCAAATGGAGTTCAATCCAGCTGGCGGCTGGTCATAAGAGGTGTTCCCCAGGGCTCCATGCTGGGGCCTGTTCTCTTTATTACCTTTATCAACAATTTGGATAAGGAGATCAAACCACCCTCAGTAGGTTTGGAGATTAAGTGAGGTGGGTGTGTTGGTCTCCTTAAGGGAAGGAAGAATCTACAGAAGGATCTGGACAGACTGGATCAATGGGCCGAGGCCAATGGTAGCGGTCCAAGACAGCCAAGTACCAGTTCTTCTACTTAAGTCAAAACAATCCCCTGAAACACTACAGGCTTGGGGAACAGTGGCTGGAAAGATACTGTTGGAAAAGAACCTGGGGGTGCTGGCTGATAACTGGCTGAACAGGAGCCAGCAGTGTGCCCAGGCAGCCAGGAAGGCCAATGGCATCCTGGCTTGTGTCAGAAACAGTGTGGCCAGCAGGAGCAGGGAAGGGATTGTCCCACTGTACTCAGCAGTGGTGAGGCCACACCTTGAATCCTATGTTTTGGGCATCTCAATACAAGAACATTGAGTTGCTGGAGCGTGTCCAAAGAAGAGCAATGAAGCTGGTGAAGGGTCTGGAGAACAAGTCCTGTGAGGAGCAGCTGAGGGAGCTGGGGTTGTTTAACCTGGAGAAAAGGAGGCTGAGGGGAGACCTTATCACTCTCTACAGCTACCTGAAAGGAGGTTGTAGTGAGGTGGGGGTCAGTCTCTTCTCCCAAATACCAAGCAATAGGAGGAGAGGAAATGGCCTGAAGTTGCACCATAGGAGGCTGAGGTTAGATATTAGGGAAAAAAATTCTTTACAGAGGGGTTGTAAAGCATTGGGACGGGCTGCTCATGGAAGTTGTTGATTCACCACCCCTGGAAGGTATTTAAAAGACATGTAAATGTGGTGCCTAGTGATACAATTTACTGAAGGACTCGGCAGTGCTAAATTAATGGTTAGACTTGATGATCTTAAAGATCCCTTCCAACCTAAATGAATTCTAACTGCTTCTCCTATAGAACAAAGTAAGTTGCTTTCAATTTTTATTAGTGCTAGACCTTCATGTCATCAAGACTGAGCGAATTGTATTCTACCTCATTTTGTGTATCTACAAAGTTGTTCACTGTTGCTGCCAGGAAGAAAAATCTTACAAACCTTAATTGCAAGTTTTAAAGAAATAACACATAAGTTATAGTAGAAGTTGCAAGTTGCTCTGCATTCAGTTTACTCTGATGTATAATATGGTGGAAACATTATGCACCAGAAACATTTTCTTATGTTCAACTATTTTCGTCAATGGAACAGCAACATGACTCAATGATAGCGGAGAAGGTTAATGTCTTACAAGAAAATAATCTGTCATTTCCTCTTAAGAATACCTAGGTGTGATACGACCTACAGAGTTATTCAACCAGGATTACTAGCAGTTTGTTTTCCATCTTCTATTTTCTTCTTTTCATGCATTGCCTATTTGCATTTCTTAGTATATTAACATTTGAAGCTGTGCTTTTTGAGGCTGAAACCATGCTTCTTCAGTTCAGTAGCTTCTAGCATATATGGATGACAGATGAATGAAATGCATTACATTAAAACATATGTATCAAGAAATACCTTTTGTCTTTGTAAATGAAATCTCGGTAGACTTCTTTCTTGCATGAATTGTGTTTTGAAGACAAGTCAAAGTGCTCCTGACAGGGAATAGCAGTCTTTTTTACTTATATGATAAGGGAAAATGTCACAAATACATAAATGTGTGCAGAACTTTGCTCCATTAAAAACAAAACACTAATAACACGCACAGCTATTTCTGTAGGATGTCTGTAGCTGTGAAGAGTGTCAAAAGATGTTGCAGCTAAACAGTTGTGTGTACTTTTAAAATTTGAATAATTTTAAACATTAGGAAAAACATCCCATTGTTTTCTTAAGATCTAAGAGAAATACTTGGTTTATTTTTAAAATAATTACCTCCCTTTTTTTTATTTAATCAAATGAATGGGTCATAGCAAGAATAAAAAGATTTTTTGGTAAAACTAAGCCAATTTTAATTAGCCATATTTGAGTTCTGTGGTTTTAAAGATTCCTG
>NW_010406332.1:26081-47255 GCF_000710305.1 Buceros rhinoceros silvestris | reverse complement strand
TGATTACTGAATTCATGGAGCAAGACATCACTCTTTCTGAAGACACAAATAAAATTTTAAGGCTCAATATTGGAAACTACCACAGAGCCTAACCAGGGCTTTCATCCTAAGGTGTACCAAATTTTACAAGTCATTAAGAGGTGGATTTATTCAGTATTTAAAATGACAATCAAAATCGTTCTCCCTGAAGAAAGAAATGTTACGAATTAAAAAAAAAAAAAGAAACGTAAATTAGTGCTGGACCCATGCTTTAAATGACGTTAGGGGCTTGGAAAGAAGCTATTGTTGTAGGAAGAGACAGAAACATTATATTCATTTTGGATTATTAAAGTTCCTAACAGCCCTTATCAGTGTTAGCCCCTGATACGGACAATTCTATGTCTGGGAGTTTGTGTCCCGTTCAGTAGGTCTGCCAGGAACACTTTTGATAAGTGTACAGTAATTGAACAGCATTTCCAGGTCTCAGCTTCCACATTAAGTCTGATTAGAATGAAAGGACAGGAAAGAATCTGAAAATAGATATCTTGAAGCAAATTACTTCAGTAAAACATTCAAAGATATGTTCTTTTTTGTTTGTTTGCTTTGTTTAATTTATAATCTGAAAAGTGATTACAAACCCAGGCTGCTATCCTATAGCCAGCTTTCTGGTCTGCTTTAGCACCTCAGAGCTCAGCTCCATGCCTTCCTTCACCTTTTCTCTGGAGGCATCGTGCATTTTTCATTTATGAAATTTTTAAGTGCTAAGTTTCAAAGGAGAGATGGGACTAACTTTTAAAATAAATATTATCATAGATACCATGTTATTCTATTTGCTTTCTTTCTCACAAACAAACACTTCCAGAGAAAATATAATCAGGAGCCAGGAAAACAAACTATATTTAAAATATGTAGAACACTAGAATTTTTAGATTTCTTAAATTCCAAACAAAATGTTTAAGTTATCTGAAGAACCTCAATTTGCTTTTGTCAAATGATACTCCAAAATAAAATATTTACAGATGCATAGAGTATATATGTCTCGATGGGAAGCTTAGCAAATTCAATTTCATTCATCAAAGGGAGACTCAGAGGTAATTTAGTCAGGGTGCGAAAGTACTTTGGTAGGCACCAGACTTCTGATACAGGCCGGTAAAGACATGAGAAGGTCTATAGGTCAGAAATAAGCTAAACAAATTAGACTGAAAATTAATTAATAGTGGGGGTAGTAAACAATGAGAATAGTTTGTCTAAAGATGGACATTAACTTTGAACAAACTGAAACATCATAGACTTCAAAATAAGAGGCATGTTTTACCTGGCCAGAAGTTAAGGGCAGGACGTTAGAATTATTGCAAACCAATGTGGCTGGGGTTGTGCAAGAAGAGGTCAGTGCGTATCATTATATTGATTTCTCCTGAAAACAATTAATTTCTCTATACTTTAATTAAAGCTAAAGAATGTGCTTTCCAGGAACATGCCTTGATAGCTGTGCTACTGAAACACATCAAACGTTCTCATTCCTCAAAAAGTATAAAAATTATCTTTCCTTGAAGAGAGAGAGGGTGGGGATGGTAACAGTTCAAAAGGAGACCGCTTCCTCTGAGGGAATATATCAGCAAACTCTCGCAGCTCCAGATCCACACGGGAATTTTTAACCCCAATGGCATGCCCATATAATAGAATCAATGCTCCAGTACTTTCTTCCAAAAAAAGTAGTCATTATTTACTGATGTAAGAAAGCACAAGACCTCCACCAAGAAAACTCAACGCTAGAAGTGGCAACTGTTTTCCAAGATCTAAGAGGTACAACATGAATGTGATGTACGTACCAATCGATTTTAAAAGGTGCTTACGTTTAGAAAGCTCGTGGCACAGTGGGACCCATCCATGCACAACAATTTCAGTATAGGCTGTACAACACAGCTAAAAATTTGGAGAAAAATCTCTTACTGATCTACATTTTCTTAACCTTGTTCTCTCTCTAAATTGAGAAACATGGTTTTTTAGACATTAAAAAATGTCAACGCTTTAAAGAGTCAAATTCTCTTAAATTGTTCGTAAGTTCTTTTGTTTCTGCACATGACCTTTACTGTAAAAGTATTTTTCCTGTGATTATGCAGTGGCAACAGGATGGCAATATTTTTTCCATCAGTTAAAAGGTTTTAATGGATAACATTTCAAGAAGCTGTCAAGAGGCACTACTTAAACATAAGATTTTTGAACCATTTATGTTATTGCAAATTTCAAAGGCACATACAAAATAGAGCTCACTTAATGCAGTAAGTGCTTATGGAAAAAGTATTTACTAAAAAAACTCTTTATACAACTGTCTTTTTCATTGACTGAATAGCTTTGGTAATGCATCTGCAAACACCATCTTGAAAAGTAGTTGGGAGTGTTTGTTCTCCTTTAATGACTGAAATTGATTTTATTTCTAATCTATCATTCCGCAAATGCAGAAGCTTATTGTGCAAGAGTGTTCTCTTACTGCCCCAGAAATAGTGTAGAGGATCACACATCAAGATACATCGTATCTGAAGTTGCTCTTTCACAGGGTGAGAATGCCACATGCTTGCACCCGTTTGAAATGTTAGACTCAACTTTGGCTGAAGTCAAGAGAAATTCTATGGACATGAACATAATAGGTACTGTATTGTTGCTCAGTGAAATATAGAGGAAGAGAGAGAGACGAGATTTCAGTTGGGAGTTATAACAATCAACTAAGTCCAACTGCCTGACCACTTTCGGGTTGATCACAAGTTAAAGAATGTTATTAAGGGCATTGTCCAAGCACCTCTCGAACACTGACAGGCTTTGGTCATGGACTACCTCTCTAGGAAACTTGTACCAGTGTCTGACCACCCTCTCAGTAAGGAAACGGTTCCTAATGTTCAGTCTAAACCTCCCCTGGCACAGCTTTGAATCCTTCCCATGAGTCTTATCACTGAGTACCAGGGAGAAGAGATCAGCACTTCCTTCTCCACTTCCCCTCCTCAGAAAGCTGTAGAGAGCAATGAGGTCACCCCTCACTCTCCTTTTTCCAGACTAGGTAAGCCCAAAGTCCCTAGCCATTCCTCATAGGACATTCCTTCCAGTCCTTTCACCAGCTTTGTTGCCTTCCTCTGGATGCATTCAAGGACCTTCACATCCTTTTTAAATTGTGAGGCCCAGAATGACACACATACTCAAGGTGAGGCCAGACCAACACTGAACACAGCAGGATAAATCACCTTTTTTGATCAGATGGTTAAACTCTGTTTGATGCACCTCAGGATGCAGTTTGCCCTCTTGGCTGCCAGGGCATACTGCTGGCTCACATTGAGCCTGCTGTTTACGAAGGAGGCTCCAACTTCCCCTGATTATACCTCTGAATGAAGAAGCTTTTTGAGTATTTCCACTATAACGCCAAGATGATGTCATTTTCTGTGATCGTGCATATGCCCTTGTTTAGTTTCAAATGGTTCAGTAAAACTTACACCCTCCTCTGCAAAATTCCCTGCTCTTGGATCTCCGCACCAACACAGCTACAAAGGGTGGTGTGGGTAAGTTACAGCTTTTTATAGTCAAGCTCGCGAGGCCCTGGCAGATGAACCTCAGGTGTAAAGGATGGGGCCAGTCTCGCGCACGCTGCGCCTCACCTGAAAAATCCACCGTGCAGGACCGAAGGGTGTGCTCACATTTTGGCCTTTTCAGCCATCAGCACGCTTGCAGTAAGCATGGGTAGAGCCCTTCCCAAATCTTCGTCCGCAAAGGCAAGCCATGAATATACAAAAATAATGGCTTTTAAATGCTATTGTGAATTTTCTTCATCAATGTCATCAACAGCATCAGTAAACGTATTTGGTCTTAGCCCATTCTAGCTAGACTTTGATATGGCTGTTTTCACTCTAGGCATCATGTAAATACAGTAAGCATACCACAGATTTTTGTCAATAATACTGTCAACCAAATTCTACAAATTAACAAGCAGTTTTGACAGAAACTCTGATAAAAATGTTTGTATATTAAAGAAATTTTAAATATTAATCAGAGGCTGGAAATACTTGTTCACAAATAAGTTACACAATCTGAAAATATCATCATATTGCGTATCTCTTATTTCTTACAAATTCCCAGCATCCTATTTATCTATAGAGAGGCCTTCCATGGTCTTGTGCTGACTTTATTCTCATATTAAAAGCAAATTCATTTTTCATGAAATCATTCAATTACACAATTAGTTTCACGTCTGTTTATCATTTAAGCTGAGTTTACTTTGCACGTGCAAACAGATCTAAGGTACATAGTAAAGCAAATAGATTCCCATATAATGTTCTTCTCTGTATTAAGAAAATCATATCAAATTGAATAGCTTTCAATAATAACAGGTATCCAAATATTATTTTGAAATTTTAGTAAGGTATAATAGTAATCCTGTATGCGAGATTAAGTCTTTCAAAAGAAATGTCTGTTTACCTTCCGGTAAATATAAGGGGAAAGAAAAAAAATAGTCACAGCACTTGAGATATCATATTTGACTAGTGGAAGGTGTCCCTGCCCACGGCAGGGGGGTTGGAACTAGGTGATCTTTAAGGTCCCTTCCAACCCAAACCACTCTATGATTCTGCAATTTCTAAGAACAAAGCAGTCGGTCAGGATCTGAAATAAAATGTGATTGTCACTTAAGAACAGTGATTACAATATTCAAAATCAGATACTGGAAGTGCTGATACTCACAGTCACATGTGCTACTGAGGTAGAAAAGCAGGCAAATGCCACACATTTGTGCCTTCTAGCATATTTTTACTACTTGTAATATAGTTCCATGGGGTTCAACACCACAGCACTCAGTTCAGATTCAACAAGTACTTATACACAGTTCTAGTTTTAAGATGATGATATCAAACACATACTACATATTTTCCTCAGTGGAATTCTTACTAGCTAACTTACTATGTTTTGGTTTTCCCCATTTATTTATTATTGACTCAATTGCTTACTTTTGCTCAATGCAAAAATACAGTAAAATAAAAACAGTCTCTATAAAAGTCTTCTGTGTAGCTCTTGAGTTCAAAGCAAGTTTTCCAGCTGAGTTATAAAGTCCTGAAATGAATTTCTAATGAAAATTGTAAGAGACCTTTAGTTACAGTGGTGCTAGCGGGTGTTGCTAAAATAAATAAAAATCCCTGTCAGCACCAGAGAAGCAGCCCATCATTAGAGGCACTTTTCTAGAAGCTTTTCATTATATCTGGGTGATGATAATCTTCCCACCAGTGGGCATGCTGGCTTTTGGCACATATCAAGTTTTTCAGAATCATTTTACACATTCCAAACAGCAGGCGGAATAGACAATAACAAAAGAAAAAAGAAACTTTCTCAACATTATGCATACCTTTTTCCGCAGGAGTTGCTATTGCCTTTTCAGTGAGGAATCAAAGCAACCATTTAAGCAATCCACCATGCGTATTACAGTTATTGTCTGAAGTTACAGCAGGTATATCAGCACTTCTGGTCCACCCTCAGCTCTGATAGAAGAGTGCAGAAGTCTGTGTGACAGGGGAAAATGGTTTTGAGACACTTTTCTTTCCACTCACATACCCACTACCATCTTACTGCTTAGCAAGCCCTTGAACAGCCTGCTACAGCTCCTTGTGTCCCCAGAAAGCCATTAGGGAAAACCAGGTTCATCCTGATATTAGGATACATTAGCTAACAGTCTAGCACAGATCTTTACAAATTCAGTCTTGCACAGGAAAAAGGCATAGGACGTAGTTATTCTGAATCACCCACACAAATGGTCCTTTCCAGAAAAAAAAAAACCACACTTGCCGTGTGTGTCATTCTCAGTGTCAAAATAAGGAGAATTGCTACCCGGTTTTCCCTCAGCAGCCAAAACCTTACTTTTTAAAACACTTCAACATCATATCGCAACCAAAACAGACAGTGGAATAACTCGAGACAATCGTGAGAACTATGACCTAATCCTGCAAACACCAAAATAGGAGCCTCCAAAGAGGTATTGGAAGGGCTGGAACATACTGGAAGCAAAAGCAGGAATAACACTGGACTTTACTGACCATACTTCCCAATACAGCTGACGCACACTGCCATGTTACCTGCTTTTTGGGTGATTTTAAGAACAAAACGTTGCACTGCAGCGACAATAATGTGCTGTACACACAGAACAGAGGGAGGTAAGGCAGGTGCGAAATCTGGCCTGCAGAACTTCCACCACTGACACCTTTCGACTGGAGATGTAAAGGCAACTTGTCTCTCATACTGGAGTTAATTCAAAGGGATGGCAACATAAAAAACAGCCAAAATGGTTTTACACTGTTCAGCACAGCCACTCTGACAATGACAAAGAAACGACCAATATAGGCCTTCACAGTGCTGTTGTCAAACACTTTTCAAAATGTTTTCAAAATAGAACAAACCAATGGGTAGTTGTAGTAAAATAACAGAGTCCAAAAAGGACGTATGTCATAGGGGCCATATTCGCAAAAAGGTGTATCTTGCGCATGGAAATGACGCAGAGTTCTCCTTCATCTTGCAAAGCAATCCTCAGCCTGATAACGTCCTCCTACTAAAATGTACAGTATTCATAAACGGCTAATTAATGCAAAAGATACTATCAAGTTTGAATCTGCTTTTAAAAGTTACACATATAAATGTAATATGTAAATTCCCTCTCTGTGCTTCCTGAACTAGCGTCCCCTGAGTTAGCAACACAACTCAGTTATAGTATTTAACTAAAAAAAGTGCAACGCTTGACAGAATTGGGCACTTTCTCCATTCTTTATCATACAAAAGTCAAGCATGTTTATTATGTCTGTTCTTTATTTACACACATTTCTCTGCACAGTTCTCAATAACAGCTCTACCCAGACACTGAACCTGTTGAATGACAAGACTTCTTCATGCCTTCAGAGCTAGCTTTAGAGATGGCAACACATGGATGAAACTGAAATTCCATGACCCTGAGCCTGCCGTGATCATTTCTGAATGGCCACCATCAAAAGTAAAACACATCAGCTAGCATTATCTGCTTCAACATGTACGTGTAAACGAGTATTACAGAGGGCTCAGTTAAGGACTTAGGTTAAGATAGCATTCCTTCCATTCATTGCCAAAATCGTTTTCTCAGCTCCCTATGTACAAGCTTCCTTTAGTTGATACTTTTCTTCCAAGCTTTCTGCCTGCCTCTCAGAAATAAGAGTACCTTGAAAAGCTATACTAGTCTTCTGAAACTTTTCCAAATCTATACAGACTTCACGCTTTATATACCAAGATTTAGCTCGGAGCAAGTTTTTAATGCTAATTTATAAATCCATGAAATAAGGGCTTTAGAACAGAATGTTAATATAACTCTAAGGATAGAAATGGTTGTAGGCACTGCTATAATGAAAGAAATAATTACATCAATAAAATTATACTAGTTTGACATTAACAGTTTGCCCAAACAAACAATCCTGAATGACTAACAAGCGGTATAAATATGACTGCTGCCATAAATCAAAGCTATCCATGAGCAGGGTTCACGCAGCTCTTTGGAATAATACAAACAGAAAGTATCATTGGCAATATTAGGAATTTCATTAAGCACACAATCATGAACTTTGCCTTCCTCTGAAAATTACATCAATTGTCAATGCTTGGGACTAAATACAACATAAAAGAAAGCACATCTCTTTGATTGATTGTAGTTATTTCTGAACATAAGAAATTATCATTAGTTTATTAACTTTGTGGCCAATTTCATCTAAACATTGCATCATCCAGTTTCTCACACTGAACGTTCCAAGTTTTTGTGATAGTAGTTTTCTATTTCTTAAAGATATTTTTCTCTCCATATTCTTTGAGGGATAAAAAACAATTTTAAAAACTTGAGTGTTTTAGCAGGGGAACATTTTCATCAAATTGTAAACATAGATTTGAAAGATGAGAGTCCACAGATTCTTTGGTCTTTATAAAGTTCCCTTTGATGCAGGATTTTCTTTTGTTTTTCTCGTTTAAACTAGAAGCCGGAAGTCTTAAAACTAAATCCACACTATCCCGGACTTTAATTTGCTGGGGCATGTCCCAGGAATGGGAATATACAAAATGCCTTATACATTTAGAATCTTATTTGCTGAGTGCAAGCTTGTAAACAAGTCTCAGTATGGGTTAAATTGTCACCTTTCCCCATAAAACATGTGGCTACCAATAAGCTAGTGAGCTAAGAAAGCATTTATTTTCCAGTTTACATGAAGAAAGCACGGATCATATTGAAGAGTACTAAACAAAATAATCTCAAATCAAAAAATTAATTCATTTTCATAATTACTTGCAACTGACAGTAACCCCTACCAACACAGGAGAATACCTTACTGAGTGAAGAGGAGAGTTTGTATTGTATTGTACTGGAAATATGGCAATATTCTGTGTACACTAACGAAGCGCTTTAAAATATTTCTCTTGGTGTACTCCCAAATGTCTTGCATTGATGAGATGATGAGTCATTATAAAGTATAGCCTAAAACCATAATTGAATTAAAAAATATTCCCCAATAGTTTCTGAAGGATTCGGTGTTTTTGAAGCAGTTGTTAGAACCGAAGCAAAATAAGGTTTTCGTAATCTGGGCATTCTGTAATGGACTGATCTTGAGCCCAGTGCTCTTAATTTATGTAATGCATAGTGATGTCCTATGATACGTAGCATTGTCTCAAGCAGAACTAGTGAACTCTTCCATTCTGTATAGTGCACACAGAGGGAAACATCTAGTAAATATAGAGCTTTAGCATGCAAAGTATGTTGCTACAGTAAATTGATGAGTTAAATTATATTGACAATTCTCCTTACCCTGATAAATATATTCCTGTCCTTCACTGCTGTTACGTAACAGACCATTGCCACACAGTCATTAACATAGCTATCAAACCTAAATATTACTTCCTTTTGTTGCAAGTACATAAAATTTTCTACCACTACAAGGACAGCACAGCTTGAACTAGAAAGACCAATGTATTGACTCAGTAGTTTACCATACATTGTTGAAAAGCTCAAAGGACAGCTTCAAGAATGAGAAAAATTTCAAAATAGGTCTTATGTCAGGTAATCAATTACAGCATTGTCATACTAATGGCTGCGGAAAAGCACGGGAGCGGTGACAATAGGCGCATTCATCTTACTACTACGCTGGAAAATCTGCACCTGTATCCCCATGCACTCTGTCTCCCGCTGTCCCCTGACAAGTGCATCCCATGACAGCGGATCTGATCGTGGGGACATTACCTATCTGTCATCCCTTCTTCCTGAAAGGCACCTTGACTACAGCTAACAACTAAAGGAAAGCAAGAAACTATGCCCTCCCTCCAGCCACATACAGGTTTCTTTGTTATGATGTTGAATTCACAATGAAGTAGTGAATAAATCCAAAGCTCTAAGGAAAAGATAAAGCATCTTAAAACTCATTTTTGTCATGTAGGTATGCGTGTGTGTTTCCACTCCCATAATACTTTTGTAAATATTTGCAATCTGAATCCTGTTGTGGTAATCCACAGTAGCAGGACAGCTCTTCCTCTAACAACCCTCACAGCAATACGGCCAAAAATTACTGTGGCAAAAAAAGAGGTTCTCCACATCCTTTTGGTTTCCAGTATTTGTGGGACTACTACAGTTAAAGCCTCTTTACACCTGTTTGCTGTCAGAAACTGTAAACAGATTTTCAGGATTATGCCTTGTTTCACTTTGTGCCTAAAATGTGGAGGAATGGTGAAAGCCTTTCATTCTAATATGGGTTCACAGTTTGAAAAAGACTCTGGCAACACTAAGGAGTCACAGCCAGCTGAAAAATCCGGGCCTTGACACTGAATTCTCTTTTCTTTGATAAGAAAGGAGACAGTGCCTCCACGTGTATTCTTTTTCATGAGGGCCATTGCTAAGTTTTCCTGTAATTTCAAGATGCCTTTGTAGCAATTATTGTAATGTAAATGCTCTAAGTTTTGACAAGATTTGGGAAATTTAATCATTTCTTCTTTGTGAACTTTTTTCTTTTTTAAATAATAAATAGATAAATGAAATAGATCTTCTGTTGTGCTGTTGCAATCCCCTCAGATTTTACTGACAAATTGTTATTACAGAGAAGTTTAGCTTAGGGATTTCTATGGGCACAGATAACAAATGGAGATAAGACAAGGGAGAATGTTCATTTTCACGATAGTGTCTTTTCTCTGTAATCATAATAATAATTTGTCCCATCTGTCAAAATCTAATTTAACAGTGTTTATGAGTGGTTGAAGGCAGATTTTAATTAAGTCTTGTAGTTGCATTGGTATGTGTTTTAGTCCCTCCAGGGATCATTTAAAATTCCAATTTTCAGTCTAGCATATGTAACCACTACACCATGTAGGAAGCAGTTAATTTTGCATCCGGATGTGGATCTGTTAGCCAATTAAAACAAACATTTCTGGAAGGGCAGAGGTTCACTGTTCACTGCATTCATACCCTAGACGTTGTTTTAATCTGCCAAGAGTCAAATATCTAAGGTAAATTGTGAACAAGCAGCGCATTTTTACGCTGTTTCTATTTGAACTATAAAATTATTTCATAGAGTCCTGTTCTATAAAAATACATTTTAAAGCAGATCTTTTTTTTAAAATCCATTAAAGCTCTTCACCTAAAATTTAATGTCATATTTCTCATAGTGCTTGAAACCTCCATCTGTAATCCTAACAGGATGGTCTGTATCCTATCAATACGGAGCAGATCTACTAGATTAAACTACTTGAAAGTTAAGGCACTTACCTTAAAAATAAGAGGATTAGCTTTTGAAGGAAATTCTTGAACTTTAGACTGCCTAGGCCAGAGTATTGATATAAAGCGCACCAATACTGAGGTACTCTCAAAAGCAATAGGACATTTCTACTGTCCAACCTGCTCATTCACACTTACAATGAATCTCTGTCTTCGCACTTCCATCAACGACAACAATTTAAAAACTGCTGACTCTGTTGGTCACATTTTTTCTCTGTAAGGACATATGTACTGACTGTTCCACTTTCACATTTTAAAAAGGACAGTGATTTCAAATGTAAAGAATTTAGGTTTAGACCTTGAATTCTCACTCAGGGAAATCTCTGCTAAAGTGACCTGACCTGTATTCACAGTAAAGTTTCACACAGGCTCTCCACACGTTCCAGCTCAACCCCCACATTCCACACAAAAAACATAAACTTACTGTTTAGGCACGCATTTTTGTCAGTCTCAGCATTTAGGGTGTTGGGTTTCTTTATATACATGTACAATAAGTGTATTGTTTAATTTTAATAATATCTCTAAGCTGTGTGATCTCAGATAAGACTAGCTTACCATATTTACAAAATTAAAAATTGTGCTCTTTAGAAATTACTCATAAACACTGAGTGTGATCATGTAATCTAATCTTATCTGTGTAAGAAGAGTTTGGATGTCCACTGCAAACCAGTCACCTACATTGGTTATGCCGTAAATGTGCCACTGCAATGGATGTCTTATCCCAACTAAAATAAATGCACATGTGGGATAGATTGGCCCCTTGGGTACTTCTGCATCTCTCCTGACTTTCTATAAAGTCTCTGAAGTCAAGTTAGACTGGGCAGTCAGGTTAGACTAGGTTTGACTGCCTTTGGAAGTCGAAAAGAGCCAGTGGATTCTTACCAAATACACTCAGCATGTCTCGGCATGAAACTTACGTGTTGCTCAGCTAGTGCCTGAAATGGACCACTACTACTCAGGAACTTTATTTCTGTTATGATTCGTAATGCAAATAGTAAAAACACACAAACCAAGAGCTCTCTCCAATACAGGTTTGCTTATGCACAACATGAGGTCCACAGCCTTGTGAGCTGTAACAGCTGCTGAAACTCAGGTTGCTCACCCTCTGACATTACATTTCCATTAAAGGAAGAGTCATCCTGGTATAGAAAAAGTAATACACCACTCCTTTTGAAATCAACAGGAGCTTTGCTATTGACCTGAGCAAGAATCAGATACTTCCCTTCCACTGTTACTGTATTCCCTAACGTTCTTTCATATGCCTGCTTAGCTGTGCATGTTTTCATACACTATAAGAACATACAAAACATGGAGAGTTGGTACTATCAATTCAATTAAATAAAGTACTTAAGCATAGATTAAATGACAGCTAAATACTTTCTTCCAAGCTTTTTTTCATTTGCTTATTTTGCTGCCCTTACTTTAATGTATAGGAAATATTGTCATAGGACAAAATGTCTAATTAGTGTGCAAGTATAAAAATTAGGTTTTGCTCCCAGTCCCACCAGAGAAACAGAGGGGTCTCTTTCTTTAAAGCTTGCTTTAATTTTTTCTTTTTTTTAAATGCAATAAAAGTAACCTGAAAATTAAGAGACTGTAAACGCTGCTTACTTCAGCATTAGGTAGAAATTCAGAAGAGTTAAAATAGAATTTAAAAATTCACAAAGAAAAGTGATACAACAGGGACAAAGCAACATGAATTATGTGATTGTGTACTGTGCTGTTTTGTACTACTAGACCATTTGGAGCATGCCAAAGCATGGACTTAACATGTCAGTGGACATTTTTGAGGCCGTTCAAAACTTCCATACAAGGTTTGTTGTTACTGCTTGTGTTTTGTACAATGAGGTCACAAGATTAGATGGACCACAAACCTCTGCAGTGGATCATTGCAGAAGTTTAGGCAATAGGAATCGTGGGACAGTCAAAGAGTAGTGTCATTACTAAGTAGTATTATAATATCTGGTATATTTATATGCAGCAGACTGACCATTTCCATTTAGAATAGAGCGCCCCTATATATGCAAAGTCTTACTACAACAGAAGAGGGAAAATTCAAATAAAAATACTGCCTTTTTTATCAATTATTATGTTACTATGCAAGGCATCCCCCACTCCACTAATCCAGGGGGAGGTGCCTATTTTCCAAAGGAATGCTTTAAATTTTGTCTAGGAATGTTGTCTAACTAGTCACTGAAGATAACTTTAAAAAAAAAGCCTGAAGAATGGGAATTCCTGCTAAGAGACTTTAAAACCCAAGTGGTTAAATGTATTAAACTATTGGACAAAGTGCCAAAGCTTTTATTGTTTTTTCAATAACTACTGCTTTCTTAGCACGTGATGCAGAACCAGGTGTAGTTATGAGACCAATTTAATCACAGAAAACAGCAAACAGTGATATAATATCACTGTGGTTAATTTTGTCCCATTTATAAGTCACAGTACAATTTCAACAGTGTAGTCCTTCAGTACTTGTTACACACAATGCTTTTGCCAGAGAAAGATAGTGGGGAAACAAGATAATTAGGTAGATTAAAAAAAAGACATATTCTCCGGAACACTAATATTCTGAGATAGAAACCCAGTGAATTTTGTATAAAGGTTTCCTTATCACATCAGTAATTTTGCATGTCCCATTCCAACACACAGAAAGACCACAAATTTGCAAAGCAGTCCTTCCCTCTTCTTTTGAAACAGCAGATCTATGAAAGCCTTGCTATGCTAGTCTCAACCCTGGAAATGACACGCAATTTTCTGAGATTAGTACTGAAACAGGTTAGTACTGCAGGGACAGATGTCTGCAAAAATTCCCAAGCACAACTTGCCAACAGCAATGCCACATGGCCTAAAAGATTAAACAAAATTTATGAGCACACTCTGCAGCAGAACAAATTTTGGAGCTTTTTAGTTCCTGTTATTTTTCATTATTACTGAGAAACAGAACTGGACGAATGTCAGAGAAGGGCAGCAAGGGTGACCTAAGGCATGTAACAACCGTCACAAAGCGTGCTATGATTCTTCTACATAAGGAGGGCAAGGAAGCAAAGGAAGGAAGAAGGGGGAAAAAAAAAAAAATCAACTGAGGGGCACTTCTATAGCAGAGGTCTATAAAATCATGAGAAGCACAGGGAGAAGCAGGGAGCAACAGTTTCTTTCTTCTTCCAATAAAGGACCTAAGGAGCAGAAAACAAAGCTAACACATTTCAAAGTGATTCCAAGAAGGGAATCGTTCGTATAACAACATCAAGCTGCAAGAACTCTCTTCGGCAAGATGTAGCTGCAAATTCACACAGGTTCAAAGCAAGGTTAGACAGCCTAATGGAGAAGAAAACCATCTCAAAAGTTTACTCAAAGAAATGCCCAGAAATAAAATTTCAGACTCCCTGAGATGCAAATTGTTGGATGTTGGGAGAGTTACTCATACAAGTACTGCTCTTTACTTGTCCCAAGTTTCCACGCTTCCTTAGATTATTTGCTTTTAAATACTGCTGGAGAAGGGATTCTGAGCTACAAACCATTGATCTAAAACCCAGTTCAGCTATTCTTACAGGCATATGAAAGGCAGAAATTAGCAGTTTTCATTTCATAAATACCACCAACCAGCACCACTCACCATACATAAATCACAATCCTCCACATCATATTCAGCATTAACAGCGAACCACATTATAACTTACTTTCACAATACATGGCCTCTCAGTTAGTGTATATGATCTGCTAATTGTATTATTTTCCTGAGTCTCAGCAACTACCCCATTTACTCATCTTTAAAATATTGATACAGAGCAGTATAGCCATTGTTATATTCTTAGAATCATTATTCAAGATAATTTGAAGCCAAAATCAATTGATCCATCATAGCAAAATTACATGATTTCCATTAAAAAAAAAATCACAGCCCTTTACTGAAGCGACTTAATTTTGTAGCAGTACAAGACTTAAAATGTCACAATTTTGTGGAGTTTATCTCCATACCTTCTGTTGTGAATCCAATTAAACATAATGATGGATTGGAAATGTTATTTCCTATTCATTTCAAATTTAGAGACTATGCACTGAATGCCATTAAAGCCTATTTCTAAAACCTACTGGCCATTTTTTGAAGTCCACTCCTCCATAATCATTAGTTTCCGTGCAATCTGACCTCACAGCCTGCCCTTTGCAGGTGACAATAAATACACAATATGACTTTCATGTGAGTCTGGCTCAAATGCAGTCATGCATTTTCAAATACTGCATGATTCCAACAGTTTAATAATAAAAGAGTAGAAAATAAAACTTGTAAGAATATGCTTCGTGATAGCTGCAGATAACAACCTCATAATACAATTCTGAAGAAATTCAATCATGAACTGAAATACTTCAGACAAGTGATGCAGAATAAAATATTTCATATATAGTTTCCTGTCCCCTTCTGAATCAGCATTAAGTAGAGCTAGAGCACAGTCTTGGCAGATAAACCACATAGCTTACAGTTCCAATGAGATGAACAATAAAGCAGTAGGATCAGATTTACTACGCCATATCGGAACTCAAATAAAAAGCAACATCAAGTACCCAACATACGTATTAATATTCTGTTGGTAGTTTCATATATACTGCTTACATTGCTAGACTACAAAAGAGATTGTCCCTTGCATAAGAGTTAAGATTCACGCTCTGGTGTCCCAAATAAATTCTGCATTAAGCAACCAGCAATATCAGAACTATCCTTGCAGTTACAGTGGATAAAACGCATCAACTATTATTCTAAACCGTTGTCTAATCTAATTGTTAAAGGCATATACAGTCTACCCAAAAGAAACGGCACTTTGGTGTTGGATGAAGTGATATAAACAAAATCTTGCTATTCTCAAAAGATAATTCAGGTGTTTTTAAAAATTCCACATTAAAAAAATAACTTTCATGTTCTGATGATTGCATTTTCTGTCTTGTTTTAAAATACAGCCTAAAAGTCTATTGCAATACATTGAACAAGTAAAAGTTCTCTCCTAATGAAAAATAGTGCAAATGCTATGCTTTTTTCTCGTATCCCACTGGTTTTTGGGGTTGTTTTTTGGGGTTTTTTTTTATTCGGTTGGTTGGGTTGGGTTTTTTTTTGGTTTTGGGGTTAGTTTTCTTTTTTGTTATTCTGCAATACGATGATAAAAATACAAAAGCTTGTTTAAGTGTCAGGAGCAAACATGTAAATAACTAAAAATGATCAGTTACCAAGGAAATTAAAGACAACAGAGTAAAAGGCTCTAAGAATCCTTATTTTTAAATATAATTTTTTAAAAAGCAACACAGCATTTAAAGCAATATTCAACTATAAATAATATCATGGATCAACTACATTGTTACACAGATCAACTAAGTAATTTTTCAAACAGGTCTGCCTACCACAGATTTTGTTCAATACCTACCCAATGCTTCCTTTGATTCTCTCCAAACCAGTCCCTCCTAGGTTACTGCCATTTCTGACCCCAAATAGGAGTTGTAGAGAAATAGAGAAAGCTAAGGAGCTCACCCTCTGCTCTAAGGCTGGGTTGAATGTATGTGTGTACCTTGTTATTGGCACAGGAGGGATACTCAGTTGCATGGACCACTGGTCTGAAGCAGTAAGGCCATTTTTACATTCTCTGTTGGCTGAAATGTCATCCACTTGCTTGAATCTAAACTATTTTAATAATCATTTATCAGGCAAGTTACAGAGATTCTTCTTTTGAAACTCCTCAATCTAATGGGTCTTTTAACATTATTGATTGAATTTTCCAGGTACTTCTTTCGCTTTCATTCCTGTGCTCTTTCACAGTAGTCATCAAGATCTTACTTCTCTCTCTGCTCTCCATGACATTCTATCAGTTCTCACTTCTCTCTCTCTTTCCTATGTGAGCTGATCAATCAACCCTAAGCCTGTAACAACAGATACCTCTATTTCGCACTTTTCTTCCTCCAGGCCCAGATCTCAGATGTTTTCTTCATAACTGACTACACATAATGGCATTAAATCTTCACTAACGTATTAAATAAATACTTTTTTAAAAATCATCTTCCAAACATTTGGTTTCATCATCTAGCTATAATCTTTAAATTTGCATTCCTCTTAGAGTCATTTGTTTAAAAAACAAATTTCCTTCAAATTACAAGATTCAGGTCTTCTCTGTCCAAATTATTAGATGTATTTTTAATACATCAGCCATGCTGGTTTTTTCCCCAAAAGTCCCATGATTCAATTGTTCATTTTGCCTATTAATCAATTCTCTAGTGATTCTACAAATTCCAATGAAACAACCTTCATTTTGGACACAATAAGGTTTAGGCTTATATTTATACCAATATATTTCAATGACCAAGAAAAAGGGAACTCCCTGTGAATCATTTCAGTATATTCATCCCTCTGAATTTTACATGAAACTGCTTACTATTTAATCAAATGGCATGGATTTGGAAAGAAAACCCTTGCTCTCCAGAAGTATTTTTATGAACTGGTACCAAAGGTTATCCCAATAGCAATCATCACTAGAAAAATTAAACATCAGGTTTGTCAAGCAAATTCAATTACATTCTTTAGCTACGTTATGTAAAACAGTTAATAAAAGGAGTGTGGGCAATACAGTTTTGCTAGCTTGTTTTGGGCTCTGCATTTGCTTTGTTTTAATCATGCCTAAGCACAGCTTGATAAATCTAAACTTGGGTACTTAAGTAAAAACACCTTCTTTCAGAAGTGGTACAAAAACAAAAACTTAAGGACACTATATAAATACCTTTCTTAGAACGGGATAGAAGTTGTGTGTACATTAACAAATCAAAGGGAAATACTAACTATGGAACTTCAATTAAAGCAAAACACCAAAGAGCCCTCCCAGCCCTCCGTAGGCATTTGAAAACTTACTCAATTCTATTCTTCCCTTAAAGGAGGGAAAACTTGCATTGAGGTTTTTTCACTGAAATAAAAGGAAAGCGCTCTTTGTTCTCAAATAACAAACAGATGCAAAGTCACTGAATTACTGTTGCTGGTCAGCTCCCTGAACGTTATGAACGGTCCTGTAAAAGTTTAAAAGTCCTTTGATTTGCACAAAGAGCATTAATGGTTTATACAGTGAATAATTAAGCTAAATGTATGCTTCCCTCAGGTCAACAAAAAATAAATACCAAATTTGCAAGAGGAACTGCCCCTTGCCCCCTTTTTTTAAAGATAGGAACTTGTATTTTATTTGCTTAACTTTGTTAAATAGTGTCCTCTACTTGTGAAAAGGTAACTATTACAGATAAATCAGTAAGAAAACCCTCCTTTTTCAATAATACTTAATATGTTCCCCTGCATCAAATTATTAAAATTCAGATTTTAAGATTAAAAGAGGAAAGAATAGAAAGTTATTAATCAAAGTTCAAAGAGGAATTTGAATTCTGTTTCATTCTTCATGGTCTCTTATACCTTAACCATGAGCAACATCACATCCATGATATTCACAAATAATGAAAAATACAGGCTTGTACTGAGCCCTCTTCTATGTACGTGTGATAAGCTCCATTTGCTTTCTTCACCAACAGAACTCGGAACTGGCTTTCATGAGGTGTTTCTCATTCTCCGATGATTTTTCTCCCAACACAGTTGTCTCAAAGAATTAGAGGACCAATGAAGCTTTTAGAGTATATTAAATTCTGACAGGGAAGTTTGAGTAAGAAGCCTGTTACATTTAAAACTAAGCAATGGCTAGCAACTCCAGTGTAATAATGCAGTTTTGTTCTGTTGATATATTCTAGGAATATTTAATTCTGCATTGCAATCACTACAGCTACTGCTATTATTAATAGTCTATAATTTTTGAAACAAATGATGAACAGAGAATACAAGTTGACTACTTTTGTTTTATACCATTACACACCATTACATTTCCTCAAAGTCAGTGATCTTAACCAATCAATGCAGAAGAATCAATCAGAACATCTTGATGAACTCCACTAGACTTGTAATTAAGATAAATATACTGAGGCTTATCATTGGGTAACTCAGTCAGGTGGAAGAAACAAACTATTTCTTTGTATTGCCATCAAGCAGTTACGAAAGCTACTTCTTATGAAAAATTAAAATGTTTACAAATTAGGTCAAGAATGTCAAAATCTGTGTGTATCCTGTAAACATTTTTTTAAAAAAAATTACATGGCAAGGGGAGGAGCACTCAGAAAAATAATACAGAGCCAATGTTTAATTATCCTCAGAAAAGTTTGAAACAGAAACATAGCATCAGTCATCCAGTTAGCATAAACCAAGATAGTTTTGCTGACGTCAACAGCACTACAGTATTGATTTGAGTTCAAAAACTGCTCAAAAAGATCTGTCTACATCCAACATTCTTTAAAGTAAATACAAATTTGTGTTTTCCTGATGGTGTTTTGTCCATCAGCAGAAAACCTATGAAGTACCTGAAAAATAGCATGTATTCATCGTGAAATAGGAAAGCGCAGGCACACACAAAAAGCTGGTTCTGCCAGGAAATACAGCATGATGAAAGATATTGAATGGATCACCGCACTCAGCACTGAAACAAATAGTCGTTCAGCCTGCAGTTTATCCACTAGAAGCTTATTACTGCACCACATAAACGAAAGGGTTTTTTTTTCCCCTTACGTAAACTGAAAATGTGTCTCTCTGAGCCAATTAGGCCACTTTGCTTTCTCAAAGGCCCTCACATAGTGAGCTCTCACGCTGACTGTCAGTCTGTCTTAACCACCACTTGGACAATATCTGAGCACGAAACTAACACTATGGATACACGCAGCACAACATAATGCTGTGCGGAGGCAGTGTACAAGCTAGAAATAAAAGGGACAAAGGGAAGCGTGACTTTCAAGCCCAAAGGTTGGTGAACATACACAAAAATACACATTTAAGGCCACACTAAACCCAAATATTCCTACTAGAATCCCAAATCTGCTGATTAAAACTACAACCAATGGAGGAGTTACAGTGTGCCTGAACTCCAAAGACTATGTCAGCAAGGTTAACAGGTAACTCAGTAATTCTCTCTCTTATAAGGATAAATAAACTCCATTTTCTCGATGATCTTCACACTGAGATAGTCTAAATTGCCATAAACTTTACCTTTCATTTCCAGTGTTTAGGTGACAAGACTGTTAGGCTAATCTCCACCTACTGAAGACTAACCATTACTCTCAAAGGGTTAACTTACCGTTTTTTTCGTCTCTGTGGACTGGCTTTCAGAACTCATTACATGACCTAACAGTTTCTGCGTTTGTACTTTTTTCTTGTGCGGTGAGGTCTCTGAGGTCTTGTGTTGTAACCTAGATTGTAACCTTATATCATAAGCAGTTTCCCAAAGAAATCTAGTCTTTCAACAAAGCTCTACTGCCTACGTAGTAGTATAATTGTAGATATGGTATTATTCACAGTTAGAATAGAAGTTGAAACAAGATGTGAATCCTACCTATCATCTCACCTATGAATATACTACAGTATATGAACTATTCAGAAAACCCCCAAATCTTACCCACAGAATTAATACATAGAGACTGTGCAAATAAAACCAAGTTTTGTAATAAAATAGGCCATCATTGACATTACACTTGAAAAGGAAATAGAAATAGGAAGACAACAGTTTGGTGTTACACGGTTTAGATCTAGAAATACTAATTACAATGCTGAGTTCTATACACCGTGTTGTTTTCCATGGTGCAAGGTCTAAATGACTTCTGCATTATTTGCAATTTTGCATTATCCAGAATCGAACTTAGTCTACTGTGGTGGACATAGGATGTAAAAATGTATACAGTTAAAGACTAAGTTAAAACTTCGTCTCCATCGCTAAGACCTCATCACAAAATTTCTGTCACATCATCTCACATAAAAATAAAGACAGTAAACAGAAAAGCCAGAAGAGTTCTGGCGATTTTGTTGTTAGATTTATGCACCTCTCATTAAAATTTCCCATAAAAGGCAGCAACCTCTTTAACTCTGGAATTCACTGTGAACATTATTCCAAATTATTCTGAACACTTCTAAGTGTAAATTTCACATGTGAAGGTATGCCATCTGCATTAGTCAGCAAGCCTAGAAAGAACTGCATTTCTAATCTTCTCACATTGGGTACCCACCTTTATCATATGTCAATAAAATGTTATATGTGGCAATAATATTTACAAGCTAAATAAAAACATTTTTTACATTTTTTACCATACTGTTCCTTAAATAGATGTAGTTTAACACACTATATTCCAGATAGGTTCGTCAAACTTCTCCAGTTTTTACCACTTCCGCAAAATCAGGTGACAGAAAAACGATCGGATTAGTGCTGCCTCTACTGAAGACTGCAACTGGTCCACATTCGAGAACTAACCAAAATTACCACCTAGATGATAGAGTTCTCATACAGATCTGTTAAGAAGAGGACTGACAGACTTGCTCCCGTTCTACCACGTTA
>NW_010406332.1:23446-25988 GCF_000710305.1 Buceros rhinoceros silvestris | reverse complement strand
AAGGGAAAGAGCATTTATAACTGAACAAATGCTTATTTACCTGGCATAGTTAATTTCACTTAAAATTAAAATATCAGAGAGCATATGCAGATTAGGGAGTATATGTTATTAAAAGTTTGCAAATTAAAATTAAAAAATCCTAATATTCATTATCTGCAGCTGAAATAATATTTTTCTATTTTCATATTGGTAAAATATTTCAGAAGTTGTACTTTTTAAAAGTACTTTATAGACTGCAAAGGACCTGATATTTTGAAATACTTTAAGTGAAACTGCAGCTACAAAGTTTTTTTAAAAGCAAAGGTTATTAAAGAACTCTGTTTCTACTGACTACAGTGTCCCACCTGATTTTTCAGAATAAATCATGAATTACCTAAACCATTACTTACACGTAATTCCTTGGTATGATATTATTACATCTACATATAGACCAAGCCCCAAACTGGTTTTGGCTTACATTTACATCTCAAAAATTCAGAGTGAAAAATTATCAGTCCAGCTGTGTTCAGACGAAGTTAGTGTGTCTAATGACGGCTGTACTGACAAACCTGGTAGGCATCAGGGCCAGCAGTGGTCTCTCTTCATTCCCTGAAACATTCCCTTTGGAAACAAATGCAGAAATTTGTTTCAAATGCAGGAAGTTGACTTCAAATGCAGGAACAAATGCAGGAAGTTGACTTCATCACAGGATTGTATGCCACAAGACCTACAAAATGAGAGGAGTAGTGATGAAATTATTAAATCATTAACTTGGTTTGGGGGGAGATTGTTTTGTTTTGCTTTAGGTCTGAAATATTTCTTTGTCTAATTCTGTAAATTGACACACCTCTTACCATCTTTTTGTGTTGGTAGGATATTTAACCTTTTAAAAATAGTATTTCCAATAGAAAGAGATCATGCACTTAACTCTTCTGGAAGAGGCTATTGTGAAGTTGTATAGACAGGCTCACACCATCCTGACAAAATGGCTTAGGTTTGTTTTAGAAGAAGTATTGGGTGAGAATTGCTAGTTCAGTCTCCATTCTGCTGGGGCTCTGGCATTTCTGAGAACAAATTAGCTAAAACATAGGGGACCAAAGGTGATAACAGTAAAACCGTGAGAACCAGGTGATATCTTCGCAGGGCATTAGGGATTAGGAGCTTGCAGAATCACTTTGGGAACTAACACGTTTGAGATATTGCGGTTGGTCGTCTTGTTTTCTTTCTGTGTTTTCATCATCAAGAAGGAAATTGATACGCTCCCTCACTACTGCAGCTCCCCCCGTGTTGAATAACCCAGCACAGCACATCTGAGCAAACTAGTCTGTGGTAACCTCATCTAAACATTCTTAGATCACTGAAGTCTCCAAGTTTTGTCTAGGAGATTTTCCATTCTACCCTCAGTTAAAAGTGCTCCTTGCTTAATCATATTGGTTTATTAGCTTACAGAAGGCCTCAGTAAGGATATTAAAATGAACATATGAATATAACTGTGCTATCCCTATGTGTCTGTCATGAACCTGGAAAGCACCACTGCTGAAAGAAGGAAGATTTCCATATTTTCTTTCTATTTGCTATATTTTCCAAAAAGCTCTGAACACCAGTAATTTTGTGTTCCTATTATTCAAATGCCGTTAGGGGAAAATTCTGATTCTGCATATAGACATATACTTTGTTAAAAAAAAACAAAAACAACACCACCGCCCAGAAAAAAAACAAAACAAAACCAAAACCCACAGTATTTTCAAACATGTAGAGGAGATATGTTCTCCAAAAGCCTATAAAAAAAATTAAAATCCAGCTATCCAAGCTCTACTGGAAGCTGATGACAATGTAGTCAAAACCCAAGAAGGTACACTGAGTAAACATTTCATGACAGCAAACTTAAATACTTCACTCTCTTCCTTCAAATACATTCTTGTAAGATTTTTTTTTTAAATTGTAGAAAACATTGTTTCAGTAGAGAAAGATCAACATCTGTTTACTCAGCTGCTGAGCATCATATGCTCTTAACAGCAGTCAGGATGGACTTTTTCAATTCAGCATAGAACTGAGTTGAAAAGCCTTTCCTTCTAAACCATCTATACAAGAATACCAGAGCAGGGTACAGGATTTAGGTGCTCATACTACCTTTGTGCACCTTACATAAAATGAAATCACGAGCTTAGTATGATCAACAGAAAAGGGAAGCAAGGAGAAAAAGCTTTCAGAACAAAGATTTTATTCATTTTATGGATGAGACTGAGAACATTCTTTTCAAAACACAAGTTGTAAAAATATATCTTAGCTTCTTATCTGGTAGCTCAACAACAGCCCTTTTTCACTTTTCATACTTAGTTTATTGCACGTATGCAGTTCCCTTCCAGCTTCTGATCTTAGCTTCTTATCTGGTAGCTCAACAACAGCCCTTTTTCACTTTTCATACTTAGTTTATTTCACGTATGCAGTTCCCTTCCAGCTTCTGAGAAATATTGAATATGTTTATGACTACACCTGGATACTTGTTGAGTCATACACTCCTTTTCCTACTCAAACACTATGTTATCTAGCACAAATGGAAAAC
>NW_010406332.1:0-23351 GCF_000710305.1 Buceros rhinoceros silvestris | reverse complement strand
CTCTTTCCAAGTGACTGTTCCTACCTTTACTGAGGAATGGGTGTTTTTTCCTACAGTGACCAGTTAATGGAGGACAGGATCTTCCTGATTAATTCTAACCATAAAAATAGTTACAGAAGGATCGCTATGTGGGATATCTTTTTATAATTTTCACTTTGCCAGTACCAATCTGGAATTTCATTTGGGACATATTTTCCCTCCTACTTTCTGATCTCTACCCTAGCCCAGATGTGGAACATTTGTGCTCTCAGTGATCTTTACCTTGTGTATTTGTACAGCAACTAGCACAACAGAGCCTTGATCAGGGCTCCCAGGCATGCTGTGATAAAAACTTAGCATCTATTTTTCCTAGACAGTGTCCAGGAAATGACTGCATGCAGGGTTCAATCAAACAACAAAGTGTATTAGAACAGGATCAGAATCTCATTTATCAGGAACCTTGTGTCTAGACCATAGCTAGTCTGAATGAAAAGAAAAATAAGCACCATCTTACAGTCAAATTCTAAGTTCATAGGACATGAACACACTTTTTTGTGAACTAGTTCTGAAAATTACTCATCTGTGGTTTGATACCTAACAGGTTTTGTGCTCTTAGCATCTGTTGTGAGCTGACTTAAAAAAAAAAAACAAAAAAAAAAAATTCTCAAAGCACGTGTAAAACTTTTAATACTATAAAACAATTAACCTCACTACATTTTAAACCACCCTTACTGTATACAGTAATTAACAAGGTCATAATTTGACATCCGGCTTGTTGTAATGTTTTTCTCTTCCTATATTATATCTGCTTTAAAACAACAAGCATTTCCTGTACTACAGAGTTTTTATCGAAGACTATATTCTCAATTACTTATGCTACCACTCACACGATACAGGTCAAAGACCTGCATAGTCTCTCAAGCATAACTTCTGAGCTGAATTATGTAGAAAGACTCTTCCATTTATTTACTAAAATGTCACACTTTAATCACAGGTCGATGAAGAATAAAAACTTCTCATTAGAAATTAAATACCTATGAAAAGTATGTCTGCATTCTGATTGGTATATAATGGGAAAAATCAAAAAGCGAGTCATTCTTATAACTATATACTTTCCAGCCCTGTGGTAGCTCACACTCTATGAAATGTCAACCAGTGCTACAGGGCAAAGGCAGCAGAGAACATGAGGAATGGTTAATTTAAAAAGAAAATCTGTGCTTCTGGCTTTGCACTCTGAGCATTCTACTACATTAGAAGAGGTCTGAAGAATTACTGCTTTCGCAAGAAAGAAATTTAAAATCCAAACTAGATCAGAAGTATGAATTTGTCATTGCAAGGAGGAGTTTGTTATTCACATATTATTCACTTGTTCCTCTACATGACTGGTACCTACTTTTACAACATAAGCTAGAAAAATCTACTGTGAATGAATCTCATCTCATGGCTTGGCTTCACGGACAAAGATTTGGGAAGGGCTTTCCCCACACTTACTGCAAGCACGCTGATGGCTGAAAAGGCCAATGTGGGATAGGCAAGACCGGTTCAAAGAGCACACAGGAAGGTCTCCTTGGGTGGTACAGTCCAGGCATGGTTCTTTCTGCACTGTCTTTTCTCCTCGAGACTGATTCTACACGTGCTCTCAAAGGAGACAGCAGCGTTATGTATGGTGTGTCTCCAAAGCTCCCGATTGGAGGCCAGGGTGGACCACTGATGGTGGTCAGTATGGCCAAGGCTGAGGTATTGTTTCAGGGAGTCCTTATATCTCCTCTTTGGAGCTCTTCTCTTGCAGCAGCCGCTGGCGAGTTCACCGTAGAACACAATCTTAGGGAGGTGGTGATCCGCCATCCTGGAGATGAGCCCTGCCCAGCGCAGCTGCGTTTTCAGCAACATGGCCTCAATGCTGGTGACCTCTGCCTGTTCAAGGACAGCAACGTTAGTCACGTAGTCAGTCCTGAGACATAAAAAGGTATATTAGAGGACACAAAATAAAGTGTAATTTCATAGAGGAGTTTTGAGAAGTTACGATTCTGATATACTCTGATCTTCCTTTCCCTGAACTCTGATGCAGCAGTAAGAAATGGGAAAATGAATGTAGAGTGGAAATAATATATTCCCATCTAAGAAACAGGAGGTTTATTGTTCTAATACTTCTGTCACTGAGGTATTGCATAAAAACAGAACACAAAATAACAAAGACTTATTAATAACTAATCCATATTTTAATAAAACATGAAGAAATATGTGAAGTGATAAACAGATACAGAATAGGCTGTACCAGACTTTACTGGACTTGTGTGATTTAATTTTTGTTTACAATAAGGAAATTAAATTAGTTGTTTGAGGGCTATGAACAATCAAAGTGTTACGGAGAAATTGCTGGATGTTTCAAGTAAAATGATTATGAAACAACTCCAAAATCTTAAAAAAAAAAGCCCTCCACGTTTTGTCCTATTAGGAAAACAAAGCACACAACTCCCTTTAAATACTTAAACATGAAGCCTCTTCTTAGGATGCATTTGGGGCCACATTAATCCCTTCAGCTAGGTAGATGATTTGTTCAGAAAACATTACTGGACAATAATGAAATCAATTCCTTGAACAGTTGAGAAAATAACAGAGCAGGCTCCAAGTTCAATTTGGAGCTGTAAAGGGAATTATTAGGATTCACGCCCACACATCACTTTGCTTACCAAGACACTGACAGTAGTTTTTTCACTGCTTCTCAAAGAAGTGAGGACCTATATAGCTGAACAAACTCAGTGCTGCTAGGCCGCGGAGGGAAAACATGCTTTGGGAATTTTGAGATATTTTATTTGAACTTCTACGTTATTAGACAAAAGACTGTTACCCTCAATCAAGAAAATCGTCGCTGTAACAGAGCAGCTTTTACATCTACAGGTGCTTTTAATAGGTCTTAGCTGCATGTGGTTAAGTCAGAGAGTCAGAGTCCATGGCAGATATCTACATGGGGAAAAAACCACAACACCGCAGACACGCTGAACGCCCTGTTCCATTTAAGGGTATTTCTCCATTTTAAAAATCACAACTACACAGGCACTATGCGCCAAGTGGACATTAGGAATTTCACTCAAGTAGACATTAGGAATTTGGGCAGACTCTCTCTGCCCAGCAGCTGTCTTAATCTCTACACCTGTATACATATCCTACGTATTTTCCAACGTGTAATTCAGCGAGAAAGTTCCTGCTGCACAAAGTGCTACAAATCCTTTTTTTAAAGACCCACATATAGCAAAGTTCTCTCCTATTCCAGCTTCTCCTCTCTTTCTTTCCGATCAGTGACACTGTTCTGCATATTGCTGCTCAAGTTCCCCCTGAAATGAGTGTTGGAAGCAGTGCCCAACATAGCAGCCAAGAGGGTCCCTTCCCCTCCTGCACCATTTGAGTCCTAATCTTAGGTTCTGCAAGATTATAGGATGCTCTGACAAAAGAGGAAGGCAGGCGAACTTTTATCTACCCATTTCTGAGGAAATGTGTTTTTCTTTTCCCTTTCGGACAAGAGCTTCATAACAATTATTCACGTTTATTACGTCAATATTAGATTTTTGTACATTTTTCTACTATTGAGAAGCTCAAGGCAGTAAACGGGCTAATGTGTTTTACAAAGGATAATTCTGTAATTTGTGAGTCTACCAGTACGCTTTCTGGTTTCCAGGTTCAAGTTTTATGTGCTTATCTAAGGGATCCTTTTGACATCTCCTTATGAGATAATACCCTAGGTTAAGATCTGAAGCACATAGTAAGAACAAGCTGCTGGAAGAACAGACTTTGTCTGGTGCCTCAGCTTGTCAATCCTCTAAGAATGCTGCAAAGCTCATCTTTTAACATTCTCTGTTTGGGTTGTGGAAGTAGATGTATTTATGGGCTCTGGTGACTCCAGTCATGTCATAATTATTAATGCATAGGAGAGGCGTGGTAAACGCTAGATGAATGCAGATACATATAGTGGGGAAATGCAGGTATAAAAATACATTTTCATGGCGTAGGCTTCTAAACAGCAGTAGGCAAGAGGTTTCATACACTGTTCTCTAGAAACATAGCAGCAAGATAATTTTTCCACACAGCACAATTTTGCAAGCAGCAGAAGAAAGATTTCAGTAGCCAAAACACAATATCCACTAAACCAAAATACTATTTCTGTAAACCAGTTAAGCTCATTGACTACTTAAGCACTGGAACACTGTTTGGAGTGCCATTATATATAATAGATCTGTACCCAGACAGAGGAAGAGGAGTGGAATCAGAAGCAGGCTTCTGAACCTAAGAGGCTCTTGAATCTCTGCTGAAAACCTTCAAAGAAAATAAAACACTTTCTTGTTTTAATTTTAGTGCCTGGAGCATATAAAAGCATTGTATAGCATTACTTCTTTCAGTGCATGGAACTGTAGTTTGGATACAATTGAACCGTACATATATATAAATCACAATAATTTTATGGTGCTAATACGATTAAGGACATTTGGATTTTGTATTTTTAATGTAAATCATTTGCATGTTTCAGATTCATCTATTAGGTCACCAACAACAAATGTACTGCACAAAGGATAAGATACTCTTATAGTACAGAAAATGAAGTTATTGTACCATTCAGTTGGAAGTTTCTATAGCAAAAATAGAAAAATTCTTATTATCATCCACTTAAAAATGCAAAAGATGAAAGTTTACCAGTAACTGCAGCATTATATGTATGAATACGTCCCTAGCCCATAACCTTCTTTTAACTTTTTTCTAGAGTGCCTAAACTGTTGGTATTATACAAGATATATGCATATGCATGTTTATCTAGTTTCAAAAAGAACGGAAATCCATAATTTGTCACTTAATTCCTACACAACTTCTGCTTCTTCAGATATCGAATACATCCATTAGAAACAGAGGAGCACAACTATCTGATAACCTGATGTCAAGTCGTTTGACAAACTCTTCCACAATGACTTACTGACCAATCATACAGTTACATGAAAAACCTTACATATTTTCTTCAGGTAGGTGATAACTGAGTTTTCATGGGTGGACTGACAACTGGATACACGTTTTCCATTTGGTATCCAGGAGAGACACGTCATATTTAAAACAATTTCATTCATGACAACTGAAGTATATTATAAATTTGATTCTTCTTCCTTACTTCTATTTTGATGGTGGTTAAAAGGAAATTCTACTTGGAAAAGCGAATGCAACTTCAACATCAGTCTCTACTTTTATCACCTTTCAACTACTTCTGTTCAGTTCACAAATATTTGCCAGTATCTAAGCTCTGACAGTATGATGGGCATTTTCTGCTTACATATCATTATCGAACAAAAAAGAATCCTGCAGTGTACCCTTTCGTCACAGCAGGCTAAATTATATTCTCAGTTACCCTGCACAACTCACTGTGTTCACATTATATGGGAATATATCCTCCTTTTTCTCAAAAAGCTGCCTTGAAACAGCAGTGATGGTAATAAAATCTATTTTAGAATGTATTTTGTAACTAAAATTGTCAGATACAATTAAATATATATAATGAGAAAATCCATTAAGAGAACACCATTGACAAAGTTAACATGCAGAGGTAAAAGGTACATAATAAATTCTAGGTAATCCTTACTAATTACTGACTTTTTTTAAAAAAAGGTGTTAAATGATGTTGCTGGATGAAGAAAGATGATTGAAGAAAGTCTCATTTTCTTCAAGAAAGTAAGTGAACACGTAGAAAGCTACCTCTTTGTGGTAATATATCAAATAAACACTACATATTTACTGTAGTAGTTTGTAAAGCATAGTGAAAAATGAGATGTACCCCCACAGCCCAACATTTTGCTGACGACTTTCTGGTATGCATGAGTCACAAGTTTTTAATATGTTTGATCTTTCATTCTCAATGCAGCAGCAACAAAGCTGTGAAGGAAAAGAAAAGCAAGTGTGGGTTGCTTGGGTGCTTTTGAAGCTGGGTGCTTTTCAGCGTGCATCTCAGAGCCCCTAGTGGAGTTCCTGTCTTCCTTAAAAGAAGCAATTCTTCACTTTACCCTGAGTGACCTCTGCTGGTGGAAATACCTTACACAGACACACACGTTAAATCTGCACTAGAAGCACGTTTGCCCTTAAGTCATATACATGGACGCACACATACAGACGCACGTTCACACTACTTTTTCTTATACCAAGTAGATCTACTCATAAAATCAAGACTGCGTGCTCAGTTTGTGTACAAGGAGCATTGACTAAATTTCTTGAGGCACTCAGTTTATCTTTCTCGCAGTCTTTTAAAGAACTGGATAGTTAGAACTTGGTTTAGAGGCAGAATATTTGAAGCAGCAGCTGCTGAATCACTAGTAGTGTATGAAGTATAAACCTGGAGTTTACCTTTGAATATAGGTCAGGTGTAATACTGTGGTACACACTAGTTTTGTCCATTCATCTTTGTGGAAGACTTATCTGAATCTGTAATGCAGCCTTATATATTCTGTGAGGGTTTTTTAGAGCTGATAATGTGTTCTAATCAAATCTTATTTGACCGTTATTTTTAGTAAATAGAAGTCAGCCTTAAGAGCCATCTCTTCACATATCCTTAATGGAGTATAACTAAAAATCATTCATTTTGCAGTATATCAGAAAGATACCATGAAACCTTTCTGTTTAAAGCAAATCTCTAATTTAGAGAAAAGTGGTTAGAAACATGAGATCATTACAATCCAGAAAAACAGAGGACAACTAAATTCTATTCATTTAGTGTGATGTTTCCGTTACTAAAATATTCACATACTACTAGATTAGAAATGACAAGAAAAAACACCAACATAGTAATTAAGAGTTATCCAAAGAGCCACCAGTTTTGGTTTTTATGAGTAAGTATTTCTGAGATTGTATGAAAATGCCTTTATAGAAACAACAGATGTCTCATGTTTGTGATACTGTAACTGATACCTAAACTCTGAGATCTTCACAAAAGTGTCACAGTTGATGCACTCTAAAGAGTTTTGACCAAGAAAAGTATTACAATTCACGGCTACTTATCACTGCAATATTCTATCTTATTTAACAATGTCCATGGAAAAAAGAGAAACATATTAGGTCTCTGCTTCGGCAAATACTGAAATCTATTTATATGCAAATAAGATAGCCATTATTAGTATGAGAAGAGACACAGGCATAAAGGAAGAAATAAATTATCACTAGAAACCCTTAATGAAATCTATTTCAAAACATAACATTTTACAAGAGCCCTCACTCATGTAATATTTGTCCAAGCCTAGAAGAGAATTGGTGAGTTCTGCACTAAGATGCAAACTGAAATCACATTATTTCAAATGCCAATTTGTTATATAAAATGCATTTATCCTTCCTTAGGAACAACTTGATAATCATAAATCTACTATTTCTTTATAAAATGTTGCTACAATGCAAATTTATGCTCATTTTCCTACTGGCAATTTTAAACTATTCCCTTTTTGTTGTTGTTGTTTTTGAACTATGAACATAAAAATGTGAAAAAAGATCAAGATTGTACATTTTTGTGTGAAGAATACAAATCTTCAAAGATTAAGGGAACCTCTGAGAAAACCTGATTTCATTGCTGAAAATCCCAACTTGGATCCAGTGCTTGATTTTTGTTTAAAAAAACCAAACAAAAAAACCCAGAACTCTACCTATCTATAAACAAGATGTCAATAGTCTAAAATCTCTTTCACTGAACTAAGTTAAATAACTCAACTGAAACATACAGTGAATACCACAAAGAAAAGCAGGAAATAACTGAATGCCACCCTCCTGCATTTAGTGCCTTGAATATCTGAAGGCAAGCCCAGATAACAAAATTGTAAATACCAACTCTTCTTAGTCCCCCAAGCCCATGACAATTTTCCTTCCCAGAAAATGAGCTCAGGCAAACTATACCTAGGGAGGGATATGCATGGGAAGTTTGACACTATACTGTGATATCTTTGGAAAGACAATTTAAAATACTGAATTTTAGTCCAGATTTTCAGCCAACTATCCCAAAATCCATTCTCTGAACACATAATTTTAAACAAATCTTATTTGTGTGGAATGCTGTTGAGCACCTTGGGAATCTCATTCACCAGAACCAGAAAACTGGCCCCCACTAATAATTCTAGCCCCAGTTCCAAAGACAAAAACATCTAGTGTGCTGTAGCCAAGAGAGGCTTGCTGCATCTATGAGATTAAAGAAACTGAGCAGATTGTTAATATTTGCTTGAGCTGAATCCCAACACGTTAAAATAACAATTAGTGACAGTATGTAACTATTCTGTAACACTGCTAACAGATAACCAGAGACATAAGAGCATAAGAGCACCCTCTAATATAGGTGAACAACATAAAGTACACATGGTCAGATGGAGACGTGTGGTGTCGTTGCAAAGCAGGGAACAGGAAAACATGTGCAAGTAGCAAAATCTGCAACAAAGGACGAGCAACAGGCAGAGAATGTGTGTGATGGAGCCTGAACAAGATAAGATGATCCACCTGGAGCAGATGAAATCCTCTCCTTTCTCTTTCAAAGAGCAGGTGAGGAGCATAAACCAATAATGACTAGCATTGAAAAATAGGTAAGTAAATTGACTCCTTAAGGCTTCAGCTCCCCTCCAAAAGGGCTGGAGCCTGCCCCCTCGGCCTCAGCAACTGAGACCAGTGCAGACCACAGTCGCCAGCATGAATGGCACAGCATCCGCTCAGTGGGTCTGTACACATCCAGCTAATGTGGGATATCATCATTAAGGACCATCTGTTTGAATACTTAGTGATAATGATTGATAATAAGAGCAAACCATTAGCACAAGTTGTATTGCTAATGAACGCCAGTCAAGCAAAGGGGAGCTCTGAAATTTGAAACTGGCCTGATTCATCCATCTTCCACACATGCCCACCACGGTGACCTCTCACTCCTTAATTTACATACAGACACACACTTGTTCAATTGCAATTGTGTACTCTTACATAGGGAATGATACCTACAGAACGAAATTACTGAAAATTACTGGTCAAAGTGCAACTAGAAAAACCTGAATGTCAATGTTATTTTCTATAAAAAAGGTTTCTTTAATAGAAGCAACAAAAAGAATCTTCAATTTCATCATCTTATTTAAGCATATATTTTTCTCTGTTTCAATCCTTCACTTCCTAAATAAAATAGAATAGTTAACGGGTTTATTATATTATCACTGAGCTTCCTCTGGATCTTTAGTTAGTAATTCCATACATAATCTTATCCTGAATTACAGATCACCTCCAGTAAAGAACAGCCAGCTCAGTCCCTAAGCTATTTTAAAAACAACTTTGAGAAACATGGTTTCTCTGTCAAATCTTATAACTTATTAATTCATAGTGACAACTTAAAAATGGGGCATTTGCCAATAAAGCTTTCAGTCAAATTTTGAACTATCTCAACTTTTGCTTCCAGTATCAGTGGTACAAAAAGAATAAAAAGAACAAGAAAATTTCCTTAATGGGTATAATAAATCAAAATTACATCAGTAGGAAGCAATTAAAGCATATTTAACTTCATAGCACTCATACCACTCAAGTCAATCTCTAAAATTATGTGTTAATTTCCATTCAAGTGATACTAAAAAAAAACCCAAAAGTTTTCCCCCAATGCACCCCTTCTTTGACCTTTTCATTGATCATTTATCCCATATTCCCTGAAAACCATTTGACTACAGTGACACTATTAGAAAGGCCATAGCTATTTAACTTGCTGCAGTTGAAATCTGCCAACAGTAGCATTCTCGACATTGCTAAAAAGATGTATTTTTAAGACTGTGGTCTGTATGCTTCAAACTAATGTCAGACATCCCAGCTGCTTAGAACGTACAAGCTACTAATTACTTTTTCAGCATTGACTTTAAAGCTTTGCATATAAGTTGAAGATGGGGGGGAAATGCAAAAGAAAGGGGGGGCAAAAAAAAAAAGCAGTTCTGAATATTTCAGTCCTTCCAGGCAGGGAGAATCTCCTATCTGACCAAGTCAGATCTCTGACCTGAGATTCACCTTAGTATACATCAGGCCACTGCTTTGTATCTTAGCATGTAATATAAATTGTCATGTTAAAGAAAAGTCTATTTCAAGTTTTCTCAAAATAAAAGAAACTACTGGATAATCCAGAACTACTGATGTTAATACAATTGGATTCATTAAGGGTTTCAATGAACAATCCAGGCAAAAAAATACATTTTATAAGCTCCATTTCCTACATAAAATTATGATCTGGAACTGAAAATACATGATAAACAGACACCCACACATCAAAATCACCCACAAATCAAAATGATATATAAGTATAATACAGTATTTATTTACCCTTTGTTCTGAAACAGAGTATATAAAAATATGGATTCATCCTGGATTTAATTAACCTACTACAACCAATGTTACGTTTACTTCAACTAAACCAGATTAGAAATCGTTACTGATGTCAGAGGACACATGATTTAATTATTCAGTTAACTACCAGTCAACTTAAGAATAATTTTGTTACTGTGCTTACAATGAGCAGTTTAAGCGCATGGAAGTAATGGTTAAGTAATATTCCCAACCATACCACTTGAATCCCCAAAACCAAGAAGAATCAGAAGAGTATAGCTACTTTTTGTAGATTTTAATCATATCTTTGTAGGTAAAGATATCCGTACTAGGCTAAGTGGCATAATTTTTCATTATTATTTCAAGTTTCATTCCTCACTCTAACAAACAGTATTACTAAAAAACCTTACCCTCCCTACAATTTGCACCAACAATTCCAACCCGGCCAGTAAAATACGGAATATAGTGAAATCTGCCCCCTTTTTTTCTTTTTTTTTTTTTTGAAATAACATGATGTAAAAAGACCCAGTGCTAAATTGTGACACTGTATTGCATAGGCTTATGAAAGAAACCCTCTATCATTCCCAGCGTTGCAAATATATAAATATATATATAAAAAAAAGAGAAAAAAAAACCCGCAGAGGTCATCTCCTTCACCTAACTAATTCTATAAAAGATCAGGTGGAAGAAGAAAACCATATACATTCCAACAAATTCACACTTATGGAAACTCTACAATTTAGCCAATGTCAGAATTATTCAGTATCAGTCATTAAGGACCAGAAAACAAAGACCATGACAATAACTATCTCAGCAGCAAGATGACTGCATGAGAAGTAGCATCACTAATATATAACTACCACTACTCAGCCTATGGATGGAGCTATCCTGCAACTTTCCAATTATGAGCTTAACCAAATTACCACTAGACAAGAATGCTTGGCCTCTGTAAATGCCTGTGGCTCCAAGAAGCATCTAAAAACATATTGATGTACGGAGAATTAGATAATTTCTTTCATTGACTACCTTTTGAAAAAATCATCCCCTCATTAAGCAAGCAGAATTTCCCATTATGACAAACCCCCAAAAGAGATCACCACCAAAAATAAATACTGGACATGCCATACACAATACAATCATATTTGGGACCTTTACATTAGGAAATCATCAGTGATATGCTCAATAAAATGCATGACCACCCGTCTTTTCTCCCTCTCTTATCCAAAGGAAACCTATGCAGGTTTTAACATCCCAAATCCAGCAGTTAAACCTGCAGAGGGAGCATGAGCTATAGTACCTTAACCACTAAAATGACATTAACAAGGCTAGTAAGCTACTTTCTGATAGTTCCTGATAAGAGCGACAAAGAAGAAAGACCTACAAAAATATTTAACTTCACAATCACAGATGAATCATTTCTCATAAACTGAAAGAAAAAAAAGCAAAGAACTTCCTTCTCCTCCTCCTGCCACAGGGATATTACATATGCTATCCAGACCAAGACAGGCAAGAATCATGGAAGGTCCACTAATGTGTCACCGTGAGAACTCGTTTAAGAAATTATTAGATCATCAAAACCATTCTTAAAGAAATTCTCTCACAATCCAAAGAGAGAATTTTCTCCAAGATACACCCGATTGCTTCTGAAAAGTTAAACAACATAATCCATCTTCCCACTTTTCAGGGCAGCAAGGATGCTACCACCACTCTGTGTGCCAGCCTCATAGCCCATGGTAGCATCATGACCTACCAGGTGTACTCATGAGAGTAAGACAAAATGTTCTGTCCAGAGATACACATTCTATTTAACCCACAACAATTTTTAAGAAATAACATTTAATGACCAACACATAACATATGTGATATGATCCCAAAATATACTGCTTTCCTCATGAGACATGCTAAAGAAGAGATTTAAATTAAGGCTCTCAGATTGGTCAGGCATGATTTCCCCTTGACGAATCCCTGCTGACCACTCTTGATAACCTTCTTTTCCTTCACATGCTTAGAGATACCTCCAGAATGAGCTGTTCCATCACCATTACCTCTGGTTACTGTGATTCCAGAGGGCCGGCCTTAGCAGTAGACTGAAACAAAGGCAGCACTCAGTAAACCAACATGCTCCGTATCCTCTGTCGCCAGGGCACCCACCTCATTCAGCAGCCAGCCCACATTTTTCCTACTCTGCTTTTTGCCACTGAGGTGATTGAAGAAGCTCTTGTTGTCTTTGACATCCCTTGCAGATTTAATTCCAAGTGGGCCTTAGCCTTCCTCCTTGCATCCTTACATACTCTGACAACGTTTCTATATTCCTCCCAAGGAGCCAGTCCTTTTTTCTACATTCTGTGAACTTCCTTCTTCCATTTGAGTTTTTCCGGAAGCTCCTTGCTCATCCAGGCAGGACACCTGCCTCTGTTGCTTGATTTTTTACTCATAGGGATGCACCAATCTTGATCTTGGAGGAAGTGGTGCTTGAATACTAACCAGCTTTCTTGGGGCCCCATGACTGGAATTTCAGATGGTTTTGAAACCGTCTAAAACTAGCTATCTCTGTTTCTCTAAAACTGTGTAGCCTGTTAACTGTTTCTGGCAACGTGACCACCTTACGTAACAGATCCTTAACCTCTGCACACCTTTTGTAGGTACTTTTATTTTCACCAGAAGGGTCAGGGCACTCGCTGCAACCTGATGCCTGTACTGAAGTTTCCTTCTTCAACAGGTCTACCTGGGCGGATACATGAGAATTCTCAGGAGCTCTTTCCACAGGAACACTGGTTCTCTGAGGTGAGTTCCCACCATTTTGACAGAGATCTAGAGCACATCCCTGACCTGTGGATCTACAAGCAGGGTGCAGTGATCTCCTGTGCAAACTGCTGCGCCACACCCTGTGCATCTGCTCTGGTCGCTGCCTCTTCCCAGGATGTTTAAATTTCCCACAGTTGCTCTTGGCAGTGCCTTGGCCACGTCAGTCATGCTTGGGAGAGCTGCCGGCTCTTGGTGGGTCTCTCTGCTTATCCTTTGGTTTTCCCGGCTCTGGAAACTCCCCTATCAGCTCAGTCTAGCACTCACCCACAGAACTCACCATTGCCACCACAGTGTTCGTTGGTGACTGAGGGACTGATTTCCACCACAAACTTCCATCATATCTCTGGAATATGCTACACCAACATAATTTTCCTAGACGCTCCGATGACCACTCAAAGTGTCAACTTCAAAATTGACATATACAGAAAATCCACAAACAATTTATTCCATTGAACCAGTCACCATCAAAAGTCAATCTCAAACAATCTTCAATACACAACTAGGTGCTCTGATATCACCATGTTCGCTCCTGAAAGAACACGTAAGAGACCTGCCAAAGCAGACCTTAAATTCAAGAGCAATATTACTCTAAGAAATAAATAATTTTTTTTTAAAAAAGTTATTAAAATAAGTTACTTTAATACAAAACCAAAAATACAAGTCATGTAATTCCAGATGTCACATACTACCCTACCAACACATTTATACAACAAATCATTAAACCATTATGATCTACACTGCCAGAAAGAAATCGTATCGGAATGATGCCTCCTGGCCTTCAAATGCTCCCAGGCTTAACTAAACTCATCATTAGATGCAAATTTCCTAAAGCCTGGAAAGCACCAAATTAATCTGTGATTGAATGAAAAATGTAAATCTGTTGATAAACTTCCAAAAAGTTATGATAAATACTCCCTAAAACAAAATAACTATACACCCAACATTTTACTCCTGCATTTCCTGAAATGTAGTAGGTTTAATCTGGAGCTAAACCATAGCTAAGCAAACAGACTGAAAACAAGTTCCACAAACCAGAATGAACAACTCAGATAATAAAACTTAAAAATATCAAGTAACACATGGGATTCTTTGATATCTCTTTCTTTCTCAAATCCTCTAAAAGATTAGAATTCCTTCAAAAACTGACACTAGGAAAAAACAAACAAACAAACAACTCTATCATATACCGAACACAGACTCCCCATAGAGGTACTGCTTTGATAACTCAACTCTTCTCCTTTAACCTCCTATAATCTGTCTTCTTTATCCCTAGCAAGTCACTCTCATATGCCTTCTTTCTATCTTTCCCTCTCATCAAAATTCTCTCCCTTCCACAGATGAAGCAACCTTCCCTTTGAGATGACCTGTTATATGGTTTGCTGGAAGGAATGCTGCAGCCCTCTGCCCATAAATACAGAAGAGAAACCACCATCAGGAACTGTCTGAACATGGTAGCAAACAGAAAGAGACTACAATTGCTTGTCCAATTTGTAACTGGACACCAGGTAAACACAAACATCACTTCAGCAAGTTCTGCTTATACTCCAGCCAATTATTCCTAAGCAATACGACAAGACCAAAAGCAAAGTTTACCTATGTTATTCTCAGTAAAGAGACCAAGACTTGATACAGTTTTGCTGTGGGTAGTTCTCTCTTTTGTATGCTCATTTTGCATTGAGAAACATCCTGACATACTCTGCTTTTGTCAAATCTGACGTTTGAAAAATCTGAGAAAAAGTAAGAAAATTTGACACAGATTTTTCTCAAATAGTGATTAGAATCACTATCTTTAAACTTGAAGATACTTCTCAGGTATTTTTACTTGTTTGCTTCTGTTTTATTTTCAAGCTCTATAATATTTCTCAAATTGGAAAATGAAACAAAAATACATCTTTACCTTAGGGCAAAATATCTAGTCCTACTTGTAGGACTTTAATAGGACTGCTATATGAAAATAGAAGAAAATTTAAAATCATGAAAGACAGCTCTGGTTTATAAGAAAGAAAATTAACAGCTAAAATTTCACTTTGGTTCATAATGAGTGGAGAGTTGATGCTCTGGGGATCTCTACAATCTATGAAAACACACATCCTAGTAGAAAACAAATAAAACTCTACAGCTTTTTAAACAGTCCCAAAACACTAACAACCCTCATAAAACTAAAAACCCAGGAAGAAAAACAAGATTCACCATGTGCCCAGGAAGGAAAAAATTGTATTTTTTGTGTATAACACATACTTTAGAAAACCTACACGTGTTTATGTGGATTACCTGCAGCATAAGATAACCAGTTGAAAAGTGAATGAAAAAACAAATATTACCTGTCTGATTATCACATAGAACTGGTACTACTGAACACATTCTTTCTATTGAGTCATTTTAAATGAAGATCAGCAGCAGTCACTACATCACACGTGGCACTGCCAGATGTACTGATAGCGAAAGCCGCATTGCTTTTAACGTGTGCCTTGAACTCATAGTCACAGTTGAAGATGAAGACAGGCTGCTGGCTACTTCCTTTTCTGAGAATCAGTCTGTCAGAGCTGGAGTTTGGCATGTGTACGACAATGATAAATTTGTTTCATAAACTTTTGTGGATAGACTGCTCGTACATTTCACAAAAAGTTGTGTATTTCCTCTGTTCACTGCATGTAAATACACAGTCCTTTAGGCCAAACATTATTCTTACAGAGCTATAGCTCCTTTCTTAAATTACAGTAATCCTGCCAGATCTCCTTGAATAAGGAGCCTTTCTATTCCAGTTATACAATTTCCTGTCTGCAGTGACATCTTTGATATCAGTGTGCATAGAACCCAACACACAAGTCAACTAAAATCATCCTTCTTGCCACTCACACCAACAATTTTTGATCCAGTTTGTCATCAATCTTTCATTCAATTGACAGACTTCAAATGCAGCCCCATTAAAGAAGCTTTAAATAATGCTGCTCCATTAATTAAATATTTCTGAATGAAGAAATGCACCGCCTTTTCTTATACCACATAGAAAGAATAATGCCTTTCATATCAGTTTCATTGACATTTGTCTTTTTTGTCAAAAGCATAAACATCAAAATTTCACAAATAACTTGGGATTTCCCAAATTACTCTCTAAAAAACAAGATTTATTTTTTAAACATCTATTGACAAATTTCCAATTAAAATTTTATTTGTACATACAATGACTTTAGACCCATTTAGCACCAACCTTGGTCACTCCTTTTCATTCATTCCACAGTTTCATCTAAATCACTGCTACTGATAGGGCTCAGCTGCTTTACTTTCACCTTTTAGACAAGCGTGTCTCCTGCATGTTGCTAGCAGAAAACATTTATCTGCTATCATTCAGGAACACAGCCACCCCATTACAGCTATCTACACACAGAGATCTAGAAGGACGTAAGAGGTAAGCTTGCAGGTAAAGAGGAAGTACATTGCTGCAAGAGCAGTAGAAATAAACTAGTCCAAACATTAAAACAAAAATTCTTCAAACTATTTGTGTATATGCAAAAACGTTGCTATATCTATATAGTAAATACAGACAGTTGAAAATATATAATTCATAATAAGAAATGCAATACTATTTAAGGCACTGTGATAGAGCTTTTACTACAGCACAAGTGTTAGCATTCATGCTGATTTAAGAACCATACTTCAGAAAACTAATAAAGGTTTCTGTACTAAAGAATGAAACCATAATATTCCCTCTACTACCAACCTTTTCAAAAGGAAACTTCGCCTTTTGGGAAAAATAAAATATGTATATACACACACACACACTCTTCAAAAAATATTACAAGAAAAAAAAATTACCAGGAGAAATAAATTACTTCAACAGGTCAGATCTTCAATAGTCTGTTACTAAGGATACTGGGTTTTCTTTTTAGTATTAATGTCTGAATTAATTTTCAAGACAAATCATGTCATTCCTGTTTTAGCAGGCATTTAAAGCATTTTCTTTAGTTTTCCTTATTAAATAATTCTACACTCACCACAAAATAGTTACTCCTTCTGCAACTGTCTTTTCTTCCATCTTTCTTGGGGTTCTTTGTACTTTCATAGAATAAAGGGGTTTTTTTTAAGTTTGTGAAATGCTGCAGATTTAGCAAAAAGTAATAACTCATTATTAATCTACAGTGCTTTGTGTTCCTCCAGCTTTCAAGTATGAAATGACAACGAATCATTTCTATCAACACTTAAAAAAAAAACCCTAAACTAAATTTAATTACGTATTTGCAGAATGAGCTAAATGAATATTGTGTTAACATCCTCAAATTTTATGAATATACCAACAAGAGAATTATGTATATTAATCCCAAATTCATTTAAAAAGGAAGAGACTCAAGCATCTAACAGCTGACAAACTAAAGTCCAATCCATTATCCCTCAGACAGCAAGCTTTTTTCTCTGTCGAAAGCAACAGGACAAGGATTTTTGACAAGGTGCCATTTGTACATGCTAAACTGTTGTGCAATTATATGTGAAGAAAAAACCTATATAGCTATACTGCAATCACGCATGACATAAGCATCCACATATTAACTCCAACCCTGGTTTGTAAGTCTCCCATCTCTAAATTATTCCATAATGCCAAAGTGAGTTTTAAGGCTGACACACCAAGAGATATAAAGCAACTTTTCTACGTACAGCAACTTAGTAGGTTAGTCATAACCCAAGAGGCATAAAGTCAGTTGTGTACACTTCGATGACCCAAAATCCCTACTGCAATTTCCACTAATCTTTGGGCTGTATTATTGTGCACACTACCAAGTGTGCCCAAGACCATTTGGAACAGGAGATAAATGGAGCACAGACCTGCTCCATCCTGACAAGACTCCTCTGATTTTCTTCTGCCTCATCTGTAAAATGTGGTATTACCTACCACAAAGGGGAATGGGTTTTGACCTTGGTAAATGAGAGTTATGAAAAACAGAAGAGCTACCAAGAGAAATCAACATAAAACTATAGGTACAGAAAGCAAAGCCTCTAGGCTGTCCCTAAACTAAACATGGCATTCTGATTAGGACAAATAATCACCATTGTTTCAAAAGCAAAGTCTCATTTCAGAATTTAATTCCTTTTTTTTCCCCTCCGTTCTGTTGGTTCTTCCTTAGACATTTATGCCACACAAAGCACTCTCTATTCGTCTCTAACCCACTTCAACAGGATCATGAAAAGTAGGGCATTTTCACCACAAAGCACTGTATTTCTGCCCAGATTAGCTATTTAATAAATCTGCTGAGGATGATGTAACAGTAACATTCAAGAGTGGGAAGCAGTAAGTGAAGGCAATTATGCAAGAAGTTCCTCAAATGTTTTTCAGCACTTTTGTGCTCAATGCTGGTGACTTCACACGTACAAAGCTAAAAGAATAAGCTGTGTCTTAATAGCGAACAGAAATTAAATCCAAGTGTATATTCAAGGGCATAGGAGTGACCCTGGACTCACTGACTATAGAAGAACTAAAGGAGTGGGTCCCCAGGCCATGGTGCAGTATGCTCAGTATCATCACTATGCTAAATGATTTGCAAGGGTGAATATTACGGCATGATCCCATCCATTACCACGTCTAACGAAGTACAAAGCCATATTTTCTCTAAGGAATAGAAAGAGAACTGTTAGATCCTTAAAGCAGAAAAATAGTATGCCAGGCTGTATTCAGCACTGCAAAAAATTACATGGAAGACAATTACCTCAAAGATGTTCTTCAGGAGAAATAAACTATGATTAGAATTATAGTCTTTAATGGAATTTCCAGAAAAGTTAACACCATCTAACTTTTGCACAAAGGCCCTAGAATAACATCTCTCTAATACAAGTCTCTCCATAGGAGTCTGCTGCTGTTTTCCTCTTGTCTGTCTCTGTACACCAGAGCTCCAGGTATTACCACCTATTAACGCAGACTCAATTTGTATGTCTAGCCAATGAATAAAAAACCCCTCTCTACGCCAGATAAAGATCTTTCTAAGAAAACTAAACTTTGGTCTCTCTCTAACATATTCTTACCAATAACTTTTGTCACCTTATGAAGGATTTGTAAAACCCAGATTCTAGTCTCCTGAACGTTTTCCAACAACACAAACAGTATCATCATCGTACTTGTCCCTAAGAGGAATAAACACTTACTTTGATGCTTATTTCTTTCCGATTGTCATGGTTTAGACCCAGCTGGAAACCAAGCACCACACAGTCACTCTCTCACTCCAGCAGGAGAAAATACAACAAACAGTTTAAGGGTCAAGACAGGGAGGGCTCACTCACCAGTTATGGTCACAGACAAAAGACAGAATTGACTTGGGGAAACAAAACTAATTCAGTGTAAACAAAGAAATCACTACCAATTCACTAATCCAATCAGAGTAGGATAGGGAGGAAAAAAAACCCCAAACAACACATCCAGGATGTTAAATACACCTTTCCCCCACAGCCCTCCCTTCTTTCTGGAACCAGCTTTGCCAACTCCTTCCCCACTACATGGTGCAGGGTGAAGCAGAGGATGGGGACTATGGTTAGTCCCAGTTCAGTTCATGCTGCTCCTGCCACTCACTCTTCAAGAGAAACAATCATTACAGTCCTCCCCTGTGGCAACGTGGTGTCCCTTCACCGGAGGCAGTCCTCCATGAACTCCTCCGGTCAGCATGGTGGTCTTCTGCAGGCAGTGGTTCTCCCAGTCATGAATTGCCACAGCAGAGATCTCCCTCGGAGTCGCAGCCTTCTTCAGGACTGCTCCACAGGCTGCAAACAGATCTTCTCGCCACTAGTGATCTCTGAGGACTGCTAAAGCTCAGCCTGCCTTCTTGACACAGGCGAAAGGGCAATGTCTGCTCTGGAGTGCCTACCCCACCCCTTCCTCACTAACCTGTGTGACCGCATCGCTGGCTGTCTCTCCCTGTCCTATATCGTCCCAAAACAAAAGAGCCTCCCAAAACAAAGGCTCTTGCCAAATCAGTTTCCCCTCTTAGATAGGTTTGTTCGCAGAGGCGCTGATTGACTCAGCCTTGGCCAGAGGTGGGGCTGAATTGCAGCCAGGAAGGAAGCTTTTCCTGAAGCTTCCTGCAGCGGTTGCACCATTCCCCCCATCCCTCATTACCAAAACCCTGTGCCAATCACAAGCCAGCAGTCCCATCCCCCGCTACTGAAACCGCACCAACCAAATGCCACACACGAATTGTCAAGTCCAAACTGTAAGGCTTGCAGACTCCTTCTCTATAATTAAACCTGGATGTGGCCTATCCATGAAGCGGCTGCTTCGCACCCTATCGATACATCTTCATTGCCGCCAGTCTGACAAAGTTATTAGAGCATCTTTACAAACAAACTGCTTAAAGGTATCAAAATCTTTGAAAAAGCAGAAGATGAAGAACATCAGTATAGAGCACAGTTTATCTGGACAGTGTCTCAAAGGCCTCATTAAGCACTAAAAGAAAATAAATCAATCGAGGAGGTAATAATGCCACATTTTAGCTGCCTGTTGATGAACTCCAGTGAGGATGACATTCTGAGAGCTGACTGTCAGGGAGAAGAGCAACAGGGAAAACTTACAGACGCACTGACAGAGGCACCGTAGAGGCCTGTAAGACCACCCAAAACTGAATTTTGGAGGTGGAATCCAATGAAGCGTAAATCAAACATTAGAAAGACTAAGGAATTGCAAGGAGGCTGGTAAACACCAAGTTAATTAGTACAGCACCAATTATTCCAATGACAATCTGCAGCTGAATTGATGTAACATCATTTAAAGCCCACTTAAATTGCATAGGAATCCTGCAGGCTTTAAATCAAGCTGTCAGGAGACAGAGGGATTGAAAGAGTAGGAAGAGCTTGTGATCTTGGTGTGGTTTTCATCTTTTTGCTTCTGCAAATCTCAGATTTTGCTTGTTTAAAACTTCCAGAGTTTAAGAAATATTGAACTTGTATCTGCATACTTGTATAGTACAAACTTCAAAGTATCTTATTCGCCAAAAATCCACTGCAATAATAAGGAATGAAAAAAAGTAAAATCTGTAATTAAAATTGCCTTAATGACAAATTTATTCCATCAGCATTTTAGTTATTATGTAAATTTGGACTGGAGTTTTAACTATGAAACAAAATGCAAATTACCTTGCACACAAATAGGCAGGATGCACATGAACCTAGATGGTAAGAATCCGTATATTCATACACAGCAATTAAAGTAAACTATACAGAAGAGAATAAACATGATCAAAATAATGCTTAAAGAGACTGGAAGCAAAGTATTTACAGATAAGGAATATTTCCCTCTTTTCAAAGAGTGTCAATGTGAGACTAGGAAGCCAAAAGTCCTTTGTATCACTTTTGATCAAAGATTACAATACACATTTTTAAACACTCTGCAATGCTCTTGCTTTAGATAAAATTAGTGGGTGGAAGAAAAGCAAAACTAAAGAGGGAAACTACAGAACACCTACAAAATTAATAGGTTTGAGCTGCTTTGAATTTTTGCCTTTTTAAGAGGCTTTGAGAAGATCAAGCATTCTCATGGTCTTACTGATTCTCATACAGGTAACTCTCTAGTACTTCATATGGGTAGTTTTCCTCATTTATAAAAAAAATGAAGGAAAACAACAGGAGGATACAAAGCAGGTTCTTAGAGGCTTCCAAGACAATATTCTTCCATTAGTGAAAGAGAACCAAAGTACTCTAGAAGAAATTTAGAGATTCAGAAAGGTTACAGAACATTATTTTCTCCTTTGGACGTGAAACATGAAGTTTATTTGATGTTTTCCATAACACGATTTTCGCAAAGAAAAAGTAGTATTTTCTTATTTGCTATTTTCTGTTACTAAATCAGTATCATTTTCTCCCATTCATTAAATAATACAAACACAGTCTCAGGTTTGGATATTACATTATTTATACGTATCTACACACGCACACAGGAAAAATTCTGAGGTAGCATCAGATTTTCAGATTAAGATTTTACATATAGTTTACTAATGTAAGAAACAGTTTCAAAAGCTGAAGCTATAATGGGATATTTAATGAGCAGAAAAAATGAGCAAGGATTCCCTTTGCTATTGTCAACAAAGCATATATCCACTCAAAGTAAGGTTCTTTCCGCAGCAGAAAGAATTAGAACAGAGATCTGACGTGTTAAGAAAAGTGTTAATGTGTTAAAAGTGAAGACTAAAATTTAAATTTGAGATGTTTAAGACACAGTGCCACCTTTTTTCCAAAATTCTGCCCTCGAAAACAAATTATATCCAGAGCAAAGCTGTTTATTTCTAAAGGAAGATTCCATTTTAAAACGAACTTCTGAATGGGGCTTTAAAAAGGAAAGTAGGATCAGTGTTCACATTTTCTTTACACTTTTACTGCTCTCTGACTATATTTTGAAATTATTCCCTCCTGCCTTTCTATTTTACTTGCTAACACTTCACATGTATGGAATCTCTCTACTAAGTCAATGAAGCTTGGATTTCTCTTGCAGATTTTAAGCAATATAAGTACCTGCTCTGCTACAGCTTCCCTGTTCCACCCCACTAAAGGCTGAGTTTGGATCTTTACTGATATATGTACTTAAGTTTATCTCTTTTTTTTTTTTTTTAATATTATTTTCCAGCTGCAATGTACATTCTGGTAATGATCCCAAATGACAAAGAACTTAAACAGTATCTCCACATCAGTGTGAAAGAACAATAGGGTAATACATAGTACCAATATTATAACCTAGCCTTTACAATGGGGTGTAGTAATTTTCCAAAGGAATATTGTTAATTCCTGTTTCAGCTCATGGCTTCTGAAGACGGAATGCTCTAGTCAGAAGCTTTAGATTTTGACTCTCTTAGTGATGCTAAATGACCACGAAGCTGTCTGCCTCACTATGTCTGAACAAATCAAAAAGGAAATTACACAAATCAAAAAGGAAATTATCTGCAGGATACTTTTACCATAAGCACTGATACTGATACTGCAAAGAGCACTTCTAAATTCCCTGTAATATCAAATTGTGCCTAAATTCAAATTAGGTGAGACATCTCATTAAGAAAATACAGACTGTGGAAACATATAGAAACTGTTTGCTTTGATTTGAGTTCATCTTTCTTATGTAGGAGGTCAATCTAAAGATAATCTTACATATACTAGAAAATAATGCTGGATCAAATTTTAAATAACATCATACAGTTCTAAACACATTACTAGCTCCTCTAGTTGAATGTAACCAATAAAAACATCCTTGAACAGATATTTGCATCACTAATTTAAATTATTTTTATTTA
>NW_010406331.1:46892-58610 GCF_000710305.1 Buceros rhinoceros silvestris | reverse complement strand
GGTGAGGTCAACAAAAATTACATAGAGACCCGTGTTCTGTTACCTGCACTTCTCTTGCAGTTGTCTGAGAACAAATCCCATGTCTGGGGTACTTCTGTTGGCTCTGAAACCACATTGGCTTTCGCTGGTGGTGGTATATGACTCCAGTAGGGTCTCCCAAGCCAGACAGGTCTCAACTGAAGGGTCAGACAAAGTGTGTCCACGGGCAGGATGGGCTCACTAGCCTTTGGGCAACCATCCTAGGAAGAGAAGGACAATGGTGAAAATACACCTAAGTTATCAAGCTGACTTCTCTGCTGTCTTCAGCATTACTCTGTGCTTTGGAGTGGAGGACTACGAGGGTTACCATTGCTCGGTGTGCTGTGAGGCCCTTCTCAAATTGAAAGTCATGTCAGGAGTTGAACTTCGGTAATGTGTTTTCTTTTTTTTAGCCTCTTATTTTTGGTGGTTCAAAATGAATCATCTCCTGCCACTCTATCATTTATGACAATGGCAGAGGACCCCAGAAAATTGCTTTCTGCTATAAAGCTGACCCAAGAAATTTATTAGAAAAAAGGGAAGCTGTATTAGCACTACAGATAATTTCTCTCTTTTCTTTCCCTGAGAAAAAAAAAAATAATAAACTTTGTGGTGTTTTTCTCTCTCTCACTTCACTTGACTTTCTTGTACTTTCTGACTTGTACCCCCGACTCAGAATCTAGCTTAATTAGGCTAAATGCAGCAACCATGCCTGTAAGCATAAATGGTCTTTTTGATGAGCCAATCAGGGATAAGACTTCCAAACATACTATTTGATTTTGTGGTCTTTCCCACCTAAAATCTTTTTTTTAAAAAATGGTAATTTAGAGGTCAGTAGCTGAAGCCTTTCTTAACCAGCCTCCCTAAATCCCCAGAAGACAGTCAAGCCCTAAGACATGTTTGAAAATGGAGATGTCAAACACTAATACAGCCTTTTAAATACACTTGCCGACAGTAAGCCAACAGTTAACCTCAATGTAAGTTTTGAAAATTGTTATTCTGTTTGATTTTGTTTACTAATGGGAAAAATAACTGGAAAATGTGGAGGAAATATTTTATTCCCAAGGGTGGCTGGACACAGGAACAGGATGTCAAAGAACTAGTGGAGTCTCCATCCCTGGAGATGTTTAAGACTTGACTGGAGAAGATCCTGACCAGGATGCTCTGCTGGTCCTGCTTCAGGCAGGAGAACTTCCAAGTGTCATTTCTAGCCAAAGTTATTCTATGTGTCTGTCAGATCTAAGAGGCCTAAGGTGAACAAGCTGTTAAAATTTTTTGTCTCCTTCATCCCTGTCCTGGTTTGACTCAGAACAGAAGAAATTCTGTTCAGTGATCTTACTTTTCAGCTCAATCTCTTCTAAATGATGGCACTTTCTGAAGTTAACAGCATATTTTTGCAGACAGCATCTGATTCGAGAAGATGGCGCTTGATGTTTATAATTACTACTAAGAAATGGTTTGCGGGAAGGCTCTTGCTTTGTCTCCTATGGAGACTAAGGTCACTGCTAAATCTCGTGTACCACATTGGGATGCCATAGAGCGAAAGGCCACACCTGTGGAGAGGAGCGGACAGGACAAGTGACCCTAAACTAACTGACAACTTGTTCCATCCCATATATGTCGTAATGGGTATAAAGCTGGGGGGTGTCAAAGGTTAAGCTCTCTTCTTCGATGGTTGGTGTCTGAGGAGAACTCTGTTCTGCCTTTGATCCCAGTCTGTGCATTTGTGAGTCCAGTTCCAGAATCCAGCTCCTGAATCCAGTTCCTGTCTGCCACTGACTCCATTCTGGGACTTCCCCAGTGCCTGCCCCATAGCATCAGTGGTGATGATGATGTAATGACCATCAGGGGGGTTGGACTCAGTATTGGGTTTGTATATATTTCATTTTGTTGTTATTATTTTCATTAAAGCAGTTTTAGTTTTCTTTTCCAAGAAACAAGAAAGAAACAGAGACCATCTGTCATTTATCTACGGGCCGGCCCAACCCTAACCCTTGATAATCACCTTAGAGAAGTCTATGTATTGCTAGAGCAAACAAACAAGACAAAACCAAGACAATGAGATACTTACAGCCCATTGAGGATACGACAGTATTTCTTATTTCTAGTTTCGCTGTGAGGAGGAATGAAGCATATCTGTGACTTGGAGAACACTGTTTTAGCAACCAAAGGGGCAGCAAAACAGGTTGTTTATAGTCTTCTTGCAAAGCTGTTCTGCAAGGGCTGGGAAAAAGCTGCTGTCTGAAAATTGTTTAACTACCATAGCTGAGACATGCATATAGTTGTTTTAGTGATCAAAACAGGTGCACATAGGTGCTGACCACACAGCCTTTCTACTGTAGCAGAGGGAAAAGGTGCCACGCAACCAGTCAATACAGACAAAGCAATAAAGTATGTGGCCATTGTGTCTTTGGACATACCGGAAGAATCAGGGCAGCTCTTAGATGTGTTCAAGAACATAAAGAAAACAGACCAAATAGCAGTGTTATGATGACAGGATCTTTAGCATTTGCCAATCATCTGTGATTATAGAAGCGGGTTGTATCTTTTATAGTGTTAAACTGTCAAATCTAAAAGCTCCGTCACTCTCCAGTACATTAAAGAGCACATTGTGGCTTCTGCTGTTTGCAAGGATGAGTAGTTGAGGGTTGATAAACACTGACAGGCACTGCAGGAAAGGTATAAATGTTAAAATCTGTTGAGATGGCACAACTTAGTCCTCTGATAAGTACACAAACTGAAAGCTTTTGCATGCCAGATCCAGTTTACTGCACTATGTACCACAAGATGACTGGTAAGAATCATCATTCCCACAGAGTACTCAGTGGAAAAGTTTTCTGTGGAATGAATGGCTGAGATACTACAAAGAGGGAGCTTTTCCACACGTCCTGGGGAGTGGCTGGTGTGATGGCTTTTGTCTCTTTCAGGCTCTGCTAGTGGCCTTGCTACATGGCTCCACCAGCATTAGCAGTGACTTGGGGCACTTCTGCCACCTGAAGCTTAGATTTTCTAGTGTGAAACAGTATGGAGAATATCCTGTGCCAATCTGTAAAGCATGGTGATGTCTGGAAGACAAACAGAAAAAGTGTAGTCAAATAGAGAAAACATACGTGATCAATACAAGGTCATCAGTTGCTCCACAACCAAAACAAGCAATTTATATTCTTTTGCAGAAATATAGAAATTAGTTCAAACTGCACAGATTTTGAATAAGGCTTCTTTGGTGACTGCTGTGTTTGACTGACTGGTGTAATTTAAAAGAAGAAAGCATGCTATAAATATTCTTGAAGCTAACATAACTCCATCTCCAAGTACTCAGGTCTTTCTGCCTCACAAACTATGTATAAAGATCTATGTCCTTAGGAGACCATAAGGAAAGAAGTAGTGAAGCTTTTATCTCTCCAAACCATAAAATACAATGACAAAACCAAGGGTTATTCACACAATGTCTTACAAATAGAAAATGGAGGACCACTTAAAATGATGCTGTGAAATATATGCATCTGTGTGCTAAACCTGTGACATTTATTTTACCACTTCTTTGATTAATCTATTGATGTAATTTTCATAATTTTGATTAATCAATCAGATGTAATCATTCTAATTATCAGGAATACCTGAAATGTTTTAGTGTTTTTGTTGATCGTGATGAATTACATTTTTCAAAGTTTGGCTCGTTAACATTGAAGATGTTCGCACCTAGCATCTTTGTTTGAACTACTTGTTTTGTGCTTTATGGCGGTGAGGGGAATCTGCTCCAGACAGCTTTGCCACCCTAGAGTTCCCCAAGTAGGCAATAGATGCTCATGTGATGAAAAACAGAACTCACCAGGGAAAAGATATTATAATGTACTGTATGAACAACCAAGTTCGTTTGGTCTCACAGGTCACCAGCTTCTAACTGATTCTTGTAGAAAATCCTCCCAAAACTTTTGGACTGTTATACAACTTGTTTGAAAGTGTCAGTCCAAGGAATGGGATCACTCAAATGTAAGCTTGCCTTTCATAACTGAACTGACAGCTGTTGGGCACTATTAGGCTAGTTTGTTATGAACCCTAAAAGCCTGCTGTGGCTAACCCAATACTCACCACCAGATGGTCTGTGTATGGTATAGTCCCCCCGATAAAAGATTAAGACCAACGCATTTCACAAATCAAAACTTAATGAGGAGTGAAAAGAACTAGGTACAGATTTGAAAGATGCATTCTTGATTTTTTCCGGTTTAAAAATGACCTTGCATTTTTAATGGCTGTATATTAACACCGATTATGAATCTCAAGTGTCTAATGCACTTACAGAACACAATGTTCAGAAAACAATAAGGGATACCTAGGAAAAGTCATAGATTTTGCACAGAGTATACCAATCATCTTGAAGACAAGAAGTTAATTATTAAAGGAAAAACAGAAATGTTTTCCTCATTTCCAAGTTTAAGGAAAATGAATCAGAACTGTTTGCTTTCCCAAATTGGCTACTTTGGGATAAGAGACTTGAGATAGTTTTACTGAGAAAACATAGAACTGTTTGCTTTCCCAAATTGGCTACTTTAGGATAAGAAACTTGAGATAGTTTTACTGAGAAAACACGGAAGGACTCAAGACCTGCATTAACACTCATGAAATGTCAACGACTGCTGGCTTATGCCAAAATGACTCACAAGCAGAGTGCCTTTGCTACATTTTATAGCCAGCTCCTGTTGGAGGACCTATGTCTTCTAGAAAATTAATAGGGAATATTGAGTTATTAATTTGAAAATAGATGTACCTTGCGATGAAACACTACTCTTCAAGCTCCGCTAAACAAAATACTTTCAGAGGAGGAAGATTGAGACATGGAAGAGAAACCATCCACTCCTATGTGTGAGCACAGCTGTTTGAGGAGTTTCCCACAGCTGAGAGTGAGCTGCAGCTCCAGCGTCTCAGTCTTGGGCTGTCACTTACAAAGCTGTGATAGCTGCAAAACATTTCTTACATCTTCTCAGAACAAATGAGTTGTACTGTATAGACTAGTAAAGGAAATGAGCTGAAGCTCTGGAAGACCTATTAGTTTGCAGCTACTTTTATCTTCTCCTCCTTGCCACTTTCTAAACTGGAGATTGACCCTGAAACTTTTCCTGATTGGGGATAGCCGCAAATACCTGTGTCTTTCAGACCAAATCCTGTGAAATGCTGAGTAACAGAGCTAGTGGAGGCTAGAAAATGCTCAGGCTTTGATGCCAAGTGAAACAGACAGATGTTAACACACGGCTGTTCACAAAGAGTTCGATTTGACCGTGCTGATAGCCAACAAAATGAGATGGAAGGATGCTCGTTAGAACTGATGGCCTTAACAGGAAACACAGTCAAGCCAAATGAAGACGTAGGTGGTAACTGAAAGGCAAATGGCCAAGAAGCAGCTCTAGGAATGTTGGGGAATGTGACTCGAAGAACACATTTTCAAATCCAGAAGAAAAATTCTTTAGAAGCCCAAGAAGAAGATTTGTTTGAAACAAACAAGTTAAAGGAAAAATAAACCCTTAAAATGCTGTGAGAACTATAGACATATTATAAGAAAATTACTGAGAGAGATAATAGAGTAATGCCGTATGATTTGATCATATTTGACCAGCAAATGCTTGAGATCCCAACTGTGGGCTTTATCAAATTGTTTAAAGTAAAATATATCAGGAAATTACATAATTTATGATGAAATTATATATTCTACCTATAATTGGAAGTAAAATAATGTCTTTTGGGCAGAAGATTTTGGAGAATGTGAATATTGATTGATATGTCTGACCTTATCCACACCCGTCAAGGACAGAGTCTCCTGTCTCTTATGGGTTTAGAGTTGCATTCCTGGGCAAGTTTGTTATGCAAAAGTTTACAGCATAAATATTACAGCATTGAAAAATTGTGTTGTATAAAGTCTTGAAGCAGCTACAAAATATTCCTTGAAGTACTACAAAAACAGGTTGATATTACACAAAGTCTGATGCTTTCTCAATCTTCAGTTAGAGTTGGGAGTGCTGTGAGGAGCAATCAAGCTAGGATGAAAAATGACTGAATCAGGACTCTACTCCTAAAGGGATTTCTGCTTACCTCAAAGCCATAATGATCTGGAGGGTTTTTTTTCCCCACCATACCTTTGGCTTATCTGCACCGTGGGAGATTTCATTGGCAAGTCTCTCAGCCCTGCACGGTCTGGGAAACCATGAGAGCACATTAGAAGTGATCTCCAAGTTGTTCACCCTGGTTGCTGTTGCATGGAATACATGGTCTGAGGATGGCTGGAAAAAGGTGTGGGGCCAGGTCCCACAGCATCCCAGGTAGGTCAGTGCATTGTCATCACCTGCAAACGTCATTTCCGTGAGCTGAAAAGACGAGCTGTGCTTCTGATTGATAGGCTGTGAATTTTCAGTTGCAATACTGTGTTTACTGAAGCCCATTCATCTTCTCATCAAATGAAACACCTCTTCCCACTCTCCAGGAAATGTTGGTTGATTTTAAGTGTTGTGTTCAGAGGTTGTTTGTGATCTAGTTTAAAGCACCACAGAGACTCCTGTGGGGCACTGCTGCAGTTTCTGTGGGGCTGATTGTGAGAGCAGACGTACCCTGGAGAAAGCGAAACAGATTTCTTGTTGGCAATAACTCGTATAACTTTTATACTGATTATATACTTGTATATTACCAGTATATACTGCTGGGTTCAATGATTGCACAGGAAAAAAGCATGTATTTCTTGCCATGTGCTGTGGAGATATAGTCAATATGGTAATATAACAGTCAAATATGCTTTTTTTTAATATGAAGGACAAAGTTCAAATTCATTGTGCAAAAATCAGAGACTTTTATCTAGAAAGTAAGCTGTTTCTGTCTGTACAAAATCAAAATAAGAAGAAACTTGCCACTCGTTGAATTTGAGGCTGTGGAAAGCCAATAATGAGCCAGGAGAACATAAACTAGTTTAAAACCAGACTTTGCTCAGTGTACAAACAAAATAAGAAGAAACTTGCCACTCGTTGAATTTGAGGCCATGGAACAGCCAATAATGAGCCAGGAGAACATAAGCTAGTTTAAAACCAGTCTTTGCTCAGTGTACAAAAACAAATTATAGGGTGTGCATTGATGTGATAACTAAAGACCAGGCTTGGGGCCCAAGGATGACTTTCTAATCCAGTTCCTGGGCTAAACCACACGTGGTCAGGGAAGAGGTCTGTGGAGAACCGTAGATTTGTCAGATTTCAAAGGTGGCATCAGAGAACAAAGCAGGAAAGTGCATTTTGTGAGAGCAGTGTTTCATCAAGCATTGGAAGACAAGCACTGAGCATTAACAAACAGCTGTACTTAGTTACACAGGTGAAATAATTCAGTGTCTTTTCTCTATCTTTACTAAATATGTTGGAAAACTTCTGTCCATTGTGCTGCTGTTTGCACATTGGCTGACATTAACTGGGAAGCTGGAAGGCATTGCTGGTGTGCCTGGTCTCTACCCTGCTGGGTAGGGAAATTGTTCAGTAACTGGGATCTTCATATCAAACAGCTTATTAATTTTTGGCTTGCTATTGCCATTCACCTTGCAGAAATCTTTCAGCATGCTCATTGCCTGTCTGTCCTGGTCCTGAGTTATTAACCAATTTTCAGGTTCAAAATTGGTCAATACCTAGGAGTGGTTCTTACTCAGACACCTTCACACTCTAGAAAGCCTGAAACTCATGCTCACCCTGAGGCTGTTGCAGGCTGAGACCTGCCAGGGGCTGCAGCAGGTGAGTGATCCTGACCCATACTCACCAACCCCTTCAGGGTCTCTCTGCTGCTCCAAGGTAATTTTCTTCATCCCTGAACCAGGTTCAGAGTCTTACCCAAACAAATCCGGAGGCTCTTTTATTCAGAGTTACGTGTGCAGTACACTATGTATACGTATAATACGTGCACGTTCAAAATATGGCAAGTGCCCAATAGACCCCTCAGCACAGTGTGGCTGACTGGGGCTGAGTGTAGAAAGTTCAATCTAGAATTTCACTTCATGTAGATTTAACCAGTTTCTCATATATTATTTTGTATATATTCCAACTGTTTATCATCTTTTATCATTCTTTTTGGCTGGATAATTCCTTTTTCCATATGGCTCCAGTCGTTAGCAGCACCATGTGTGCAGCCCATGCTATAAAGCCATTAAACTGTGTTTGCAAGTTTCTCAATCTGTGCCTCCTCTTCCATACAATACTACCTCTGCATGTCTAGACCGTCATTAACATTATGGTGGACGATGGTATCTTGTTCTCTAGTGTTTAAACTGTTTTTCTCTCTCTCACTTTCCTCATTACTACAGTTGCACAGCAATAATAGTTAGGTTTGACATTTTTCATAACGGTACTTAAGCACAAAGCGAATCTCAAGCAGCCTTAGGTAGGTGATAAACTTAATTTTAATTTTATGTGTGTACTATAAGAATATACATGAAATGACAATTCTCAGCAACAGAATACTCAACTATGCGACTTTCTTGTCTGGCCCAGGAGGATCATTCTTATGAATAATCGACACGAAAAGGGGTGCAGATGCCCAGTCCCAAACTTGCATTCATAAAATTCCCATTTTAGCTGTCTAGTCTAATCTTTTGTCAAACCTGTGTTTGTAGCTAGTGGAATATGTTGGATCAAAACCTTTTAGTGTACTTTTTAGATATTGTTTTTTTCAGTGGCAGTTTCCACTTGACTCATGTGTGTCGTAACTGAGGAAATGTTAATTCAGATTGTATTCCTAGTACTTGATACTGTCCTAATTCTTTCTCAGTCTCCTCATTGTCTTCACTGTCTTCATTCTCCTCAGTCATATTGGAAAGGACTAATTTTCTGACAATTTAATGCAGTAATAGCATATATCAGCTTAGATAGAACTCTTAAGTAGAGCAGGAGGTTGTTTATTCGGTGTCATACCTGAGCCTGGGTATATTGCATAAATGTTTTTAGCATCAAACATATCTCAGAGAAACAGCTAGATAATGAATCATCCAGTTGGAGAGGTCCCAAGCCACCATTTATCTTTATTTACCTGCATTTTTTTACAGACATTTGATGCTTTTGCCTCTACAGAGAAAACTTTATTATGTGTAATCTGTCTTTTTTCTTCTTTTTCTTATTTTAGTATGCTAACAGGAAAAGGACTTGGCAGAGACTGGAAAGGCTACGACAGGCATGGGGAAATAGAGAGTTCTAAGACAGAAGTTCTGTTCCCCAGCCACAGTTAGAGAAAATGCCTTAAAACAAACCAGCAGTAAATTATTTTATCTTAAAGCATGAGGAGTAATAATCTAGAAAGTCTTTCTACTTTCTTGTTCAGATTCCAAGAGACATTTGGAGAGTAACTGAATTTGATAACTATAGGAAAACTTCTATACTTATTTAAATTTACAGCAGCATTGCTTGGACACTTTGATATGGCCTTTAGGAAACACCCTGTGTGACAAGGATGTGATAAGTTGCCTAATAGCACCAAAATTAAGAGAGGGATAGATGGTTTGTCTACAAAAAAACCTCGTTTGTAATCCCAAATAAGTCATCATGGATTTCTGAATGGCAGCAGGAGGTGGTAGGATTCAGTAAGAGGAAGATGCAGTTACATTTGCCTCCCACGGGAATTGGGAGGAACCTTGTTGACCCCAGGGGGCTGCTTGTGAAGTGAGGTGCAGCTCATTATGAATAAAAGTAGTGCCATGACTTCTACATCAGCCTGACTTTCAGAATTCAAAATTACATCCCAGCATAGAAGTGTTCAAAAGCTCGATCATAAAATTTACTGTTTCTGTGGCAAAAGCCTTGGCTGGGCTGATAATATGGAGAAAAGCCTCTGAATTGTTAGTCAAGAGAGCAAATGATAAATTAAATTCTTTTATGGGGCTTAATCCTAAGTTTAAACAGACTGGTTCATCTGAATGATAGTAGACTTGAGACATAGCTAAGAGTATGATACTGTAGCCTACATTTAGGAAAAATGTAAGAAGGAAGAAAATCCAGTTTTTCAAGGGTCATCTCTCTTTTTGTGGGAACCAAAGATATTTCCTGAGAAAATAATCAGCTGTTCTCTCATCATTATTTTTGACTGTGCTCTTGAGGTATCTTTTATGTTATTCTCTGCCTCCTCCTTTCTGGAAACAACTGAAGATATGGGAAGTGGAAACATTTTCACCCCTTTAGGTATGCAAAGATGGAAGCAGATGTGAACAGGAAAAAGACAGTTGTTTGTCTGAGTACAAAATACCATCAAAGCAGAACTATTTGCTCCCTTGCTCATTATGTATTTCCAGAATTAAAATATCTTATAGTACAGCTCATGGGATAAGTCCTTCTTTTTGCACATGAATGCAGGGCACATCTTTGTAGAGCAAGTCAGTTATTCTGAGAGCAGAATATATCCCTTTAGGAACAATTTTTATAAAACTAAGGTCTTTTTTTTTTTTTTTTTTTAGCTGACAGTGCTTCATTCCCTTAAGGTACAATTGAAGTCAAGAAAGCCTCTTGTTCCCAACCCTCAAACTCCTGAAGATTATAATTAAAATGCAGCACATCATCATCTAAATCTGTAATTGAAAGAACTTTTGATGCACTAAAAATGAGGTTCAGGTAGGTGAAGAAATCTGAGAGGAATTGGCAGTACGATATCTTCAAAATTCAGAAAGGCTGGTCTGTTTTCTGCCTGTTGCTTAAACCCAGAGTAAAGACAGTTAGTATGAGTGAGTGCACAAATGATGACTGGTTTAGACTGGTTCCTGTGGTGTGTATGAGACTGGCAACGTGCAGGTAGTGATGAGTCATGCAGTTCTGGGCAAAAACCATCCTGAAGAAATCAAGTCCAACACTAAAGAGCAACCGATCATGTCACTTTTGGAGTCAGATGTTCAATGACAAAGTGAAGTCATTCGGAGTGATGTGCAGAGACTCAGCTCTGTCTTAAAATATGTGAATGAAAACAAGTACTTCACAGACTACAATAGTGACAGTGCTATTCTGTCTCAGAAATGATCTAGAAAAGAAGCTGTACTTGTCCCAGGACACTTTTTAGTTTTAGAAGAAGGGACGTTTCATCTGCTCTTTTACCATTTGGTGAGCCAATCAATATTCATTTATTAAAATCATTGATTTTATGTGCAGAAAAATTTATTACATATCAGGATTTAAAGCTTTTGCTAAATGACAAATGTCTTTCTATCATTGTATTTAGGTTTATGTTCCTAACATATTTACTTGCTGATACAGTGAGCGTTGCAGCATCTAATTTTTAGGTATTAATCTGTCAGAGCTGAGCACACAAACCAGTGTTAAGTATCTGTACGCTCTGGATAATGCATGAGAGGAATGAAAGTCTTCAGTGTAGAATCCAGAGCTGTCAGGGTGATCTAGCTGTAATGAAACATTCAGGATGAGAGAAGGTCCTTGCCTATCTTCTGGCTTATCAATGGTGAAATTCAGTCTCCCATGTCCTGGATGAGTGCTCAAAACATGGATCTTCTCCCTAAGTAGAGGCTTTTCTGAATTCTGTCATCAGAGCTGTGTTTTATGTCAGGGTCATTCATGGTGGACATGCAAAGGGAAGATCTGACAGATCAACTCCTTAGAGAAAACAGGAAAAGAAATTCCAGAATTTTGTTTCTTGGATATCTCAACCTTGAGTAAAATTGTACCAATTTAAAAAAAAAAAAAAAAAAAAAAAAAAAAAAAGGAA
>NW_010406331.1:39274-46866 GCF_000710305.1 Buceros rhinoceros silvestris | reverse complement strand
GTAAAATTGTACCAATTTAAAAAAAAAAAAAAAAAAAAGAAAGAAGAAAAAGGAAGTAACATTTCCAGGTTTTGTGTCTTGATTTCCCAAACTGTCGGGAGATAAAAGTAATATTCTTTTATGTCCGTGCATCACCATGTCATGCAAAAGCATGTCTCCAAGCTGTCCCCCTGTTCCTGCAGAGCCCTGCTGGCATTACATGGGTGAAGATGAGTACTCACATTTTTAAATGCAGCCAGGAGACTGCAGTGGATCACAGCATCTGACAGCTGGCCTGGTCAGAGCCTTTCTGTCTAAAGTGGTTCGAATTTTAGTATAAACTGCACACACTTCTGCATACAGCACACATTTTTTTAACTGCTGATGCAAAATGGAAAGAAGGCACAGAAGAGCGAGAAAGACATTATCTGCTATGTCTGGCAGCGTGAGAAAAAAGAACCCAGTCTGTCATATTGAGTACCCTTAGCTTGGTAGCAAAAGAACCCTCATTTATAAGAGAAACATAAATAAGACATTAGGCAAAGTTGAAAACTCTAATTAGACATAAGAGGTGGTGTTTTGTGAGTGTTTGCAGAGATGGAGGGAGAGAAGAGTCAAATAATTTTATGTGTGTGGAGCGAATTAACCATCAGAACAAGCTCTTACGAGTGATGATGAGTACCAGAGGCCTCCACCTCTTCCAATGACAACTGGATAACTCCCAGGAAGATGTACATTAACCAAGAACAGGTTATACTTGAACAAAAAGCAAGTTACTATGCTCAATACACAGCTGGTATGTAATGGTTAGTATCACTAACCATTTCGAGAAGGTCATCTTTGGTGATTTTATGGTCGTATCAGGACTTAGCTGTATTTTTCTGTGAAGATAGATATAAGGGCTCTGTCCTCCCCACCCATTACTCCCTTAGCAGAAGCAGCCTCTTTATTCTGCCTACACGATCTCTTCCTGAGGTACATTTTCTACCATGAAGGCCCTCTGCCAGGGTTTCTTTAAGTGAAAGCAAATGCGAAACAAAGCTGAATCTATCTGAGGTTGTGCAAAGAAGAAAAAAAACCATCCATATATTAAGGACTATCGCTGTGTATCAGTAATAGGCATCAGAATATCTGAGTACAGGTCTTGAAATGAAAGAAGCCATGCTACTTCCAAATATTCCTAAGGAATGTAGCCCTTTTTCTACCTATAGAAAAATTGCTGCACTTGGGTATCAAGAGAGGAGGGAGACAAGCAAAAGGGAATGCAGAAATTTCCAGTTTCCACAGTCACTTTCCTCCTTGTTTTTTGGGGTTTTTTTTGTTGGTGGCGGTGGTTTTGTTTGTTTGTTTGTTTGTTTTTCTTTTTCGAGGGGTGTACAAGTCATATTTATCCTCCCTAGCTGCCTAAGAGCTTCAGGGCTTTGGCCTTTTACCATGCCTGTGAGGCAATCAGTAATTTTTGCTCTGCCCAGTATAGCTCTATTGCAACACTAAACATGGAAAAACTGGTGCCAGCCAGCACAGTACCACCAATCCTTATTCATAAAGAAAACCCAGAGAGAGTCACCTTTTATTTTACTGCAACAAAGGAACCTCTGAGCCCAATCTATGGCCAGGGACGTCAAAAGAAATATTCTATTGTGTCTTGAGGCTAGGAGACAATTTGGTTTCCCAGTAAGGTCTGATTCTCTCCCATGTCAGCAGGCGTATAAAATATCAAAGATGTTGCACAAGCCTTAAGGAGAATAAATATTTTTCCTCTATGTAAGAGAGAAAATCAAATCTGTCATCTGGTGTTTCTGTAGAAAGTACTTTATACATTAGAATGTCGGCCCTTATTATATCTCTTTGAGTTGGTCTATGCAACCCTTTCTTACAGGCCCCTTTAAGTACTGGAAGGCTGCACTAAGGTCTCCCCAGAGCCTTCTCCTCTCCAGGCTGAGCAACCCCAACTCTCTCAGTTGTGTCTTGAGGCTAGGAGACAATTTGGTTTCCCAGTAAGGTCTGATTCTCTCCCATGTCAGCAGGCGTATAAAATATCAAAGATGTTGCACAAGCCTTAAGGAGAATAAATATTTTTCCTCTATGTAAGAGAGAAAATCAAATCTGTCATCTGGTGTTTCTGTAGAAAGTACTTTATACATTAGAATGTCGGCCCTTATTATATCTCTTTGAGTTGGTCTATGCAACCCTTTCTTACAGGCCCCTTTAAGTACTGGAAGGCTGCACTAAGGTCTCCCCAGAGCCTTCTCCTTACAACCCCAACTCTCTCAGCCTGTCCTTTCAGCAGAGTTGCTTCATCCCTCTGATCACCTTTGTGGCTCTCCTCTGGACCCGCTCCAACACGTCCATGTCTTTCCTGTGCTGAGGACTCCAGAGCTGGATGCAGTACTCTAAGTGAGGTCTCACCAGAGTGGAGTAGAGGGGGAGAATCAACTCCTTCAACCTACTGACCATGCTTCTTTTCATGAGGCCCAGGATATAGTTGGCTTCTGTGCTGTGAGCACATACTGTCAGCGCACGTACAGCTTTTCATCCACCAGTACCCCTAAGTTCTCTGCAGGGCTCCTCTCAATTGCATCATCCCCCAGCCTTTACTGATATGGACGATTGTCCTGATCCAGGTGCAAGACATTGTACTTGGCCTTCTTGAACCTCATAAAACTCACATGGGCCCATTTCTTCAGCTTGTCCAGGTCCCTCTGGATGATGTCCTGTCCCTCACATGTCTCAGCTCAGCTTGGTGTCATTTCAGTGTCAACTCAGCTTGGTGTAATCTCTCTCTCAGTGTCAACTCTCCACTCAGCTTGGAGTCATCTGCAAAACTTGCTGAGTGTGCACTTGATCCTGCTGTCTATGTCATAGATGAAGGCATTAAACAACATTTGTCCCAGTATGGACCCCTGAGGGACACCATTCATCACTGATCTCCATCTGGACATCTAACCACGGACCACTACCCTCTGGATGTGACTATCCAACCAATTTTTTTTCCACCAAACAGTCCACCCATCAAATCCATATCTCACCAATTTAGAGATGTTTAAGGATGTTGTGGGGGGCTGTGTCAAAGGCTTTACAGAAGTCCAGATAGATGACATCCATAGCTCTTCCCCTGTCCTTCAATGTAGCCACTTCATTGTAGAAGGCCACTAAATTGCAGGCAAGATTTGCCCTTTGTGAAGCCACACTGGCTGTCTTGAATCACATCTCCCCCCACGTGCCTTAGTAGAGCTTCTGGGAGGATCCGTTCCATCATCTTCCCAGTCACAGAGGTGAAGCTGACAGGTGGCAGTTCCTAGGGTTCTCATTTCTACCCTTTTTATTGGGGATGCAATGTTTCCCTTTCTCCAGTCACCAGAGACTTCATTTGACTGTCAGGACTTTCCAGGTATCATGGAAAGTGGCTTGGCAATTACATCAGCCAATGCACTTGAGATTCTGGGATGCGTCTCATCAGGTCTCATAGACTTATGTATGTTCAGGTTCCTCAGGTGGTCATGAACTGGATCTTAGTTTACAGCCCCCCTGGTCCCCTTCTTGTGGTCCATCAACACAGAAGGTGTGAGGAGAGAGGCTGTAAGTAAATACTGAGGCAAAAAAGTTATTGAGTACTTCAGCTTCCTCCTTGTCTGTTGTAACCAGCTTGCCAGTCACGTTCATCAGAGAGAGCAGGCTCTCTTCAACCTTTTTAAGTCCTTCTTATTATTCTTTGCATCCCTTGCCAAGCTCAGCTCCAGCCGTGCCTTGGCGTTCCTGTCCTCCTCCGTATGCAGAGCACATTTAAACAGTTGCTCTACCTGGAGCTCCAAACACTACCTTTTCACCAGGGACCTGTGGCAAATAGATGGGCTGAAGGAGAAAAGGCAAGTTGTGATCCTTTTGCTGGGTTTCAGTGCTGCAGCAGCCATGGTGCACAGTAATCTCTCCTATGCAGAGGCTGTGAGTGCAGTGCACAGCCAGGGGTAGGCTTCAGAGACGAATAATTCCTCCTCTCCCAGGGACAGCTGGAAAGACAGGTATCTGATTGCTAAAGAAGGTGGCTAAATGTCTATAGTTGCTGAAGACATCTGCATCCTTTCAAATAAATTACTTGATTTGGGTGTTTTGGTCATACACACAACAAATGGCTGAGCAAGCACCTCATGGACAAGATTCTGCACCTCACCATCAATCTCCTGTAGCACAACTTCACTTCGAAGAAACTTCCCAGGCCATGGTGGTTTTGCTGATTTTGCAATAAATGGAGCTTTTTCTAACCCCAGGGCTGCTGAATCCTGCCTTATCCTGTTGCTGGCCTGGGGGTGGGTATTGGAGGTACCAAGGTGGGGGCTGAGTGGCTGCCTGGGATTTTCTACGTGGGATGTTTGGGAGGAGCACATGTACCTTCATGAATCCTGGCGTCAGTGCCGGACCTGGAAGTGCTGTGGAGGGTGAAGGCACGGCCACTGTTGCTAAACCGGAGGCTAAGCTGACAAGAGGGGAGGCTGGGAAGTTGCCTGAAGCCAGGCAGTGAGTTAGAGGCACTTCTGGGCCCCAAAGACTCTCAGTATTCAGGCTTTTTGAATCTAATACTGCTTTCCACTCAGAAGTGGGGGGAAGTAATTTTTGAAGATATGCACATCTCAGGGAAGTAATTAAGCACCAGCCTCATTTTAATCAATGTGCTTAAGTAGCTTTCTTACTTAAAATCGTAACCCTCTCTATATGCAAACTAAGGATTACTTCCATTTTCTTGAAGTTATGGTCATACATGAGTGCAGGAATTGTTATTACAACCTTTTTTCATAACTACATTTATTTTCTTTTGAATCAGTTGTTGCCTGTACCCCACTAATTTTTAATCACCCAACTGTAAATACATGGATACCCATGCAATTGCAAAGTAAATTTACTGCAATTATCTTTCTTGATAATTAATTGAACTAAAGAATTTCTTAAGATGGCTTCATATTTTATGAGTATAATTTTTATGAGTGGGATTCATTACCTATATTTTAGTTAAACTGTGATAATTTTTCAGTCAGTAGCTAATCTTTCAATTATCTGGCTTGGTTAAAATTATAACCATCAAAAAGCACATGTATAATTAGAGCCATTCTAGAGTTATTGCAAGGAGAGGATAATAAAGTATTGTCCATGTCCATTTAGAATAGTGTAAGAAATAACAGGATTTGTTTTCAGCAAGCGAGGATTAGGCTAAGCTTAAAAATAACTTTGTAATACTGACTATAGTTAGCACTAAAAACCTCACACCTCTGGACTCTCCATCATTGGAGATGCCAAGTTAGACAAATATCTGTCCTTAGTAGTTTAGTTGTAGCCCAGCCTCTCTTAAGGGATGACACCTTACACCTCTAGAAATGCCTTTCACTTCATGGTCAGAGCTTTTCTATTTTTGCTTTGAATTGTCAGTGTAGCTTTCATCATTTGTACAGCTGTTTTTTGAGGATGTTTTAGGAAGGTTCGTTGTGCTTTTACTTTATTAAGCTTTATCTCAAAACATGTATTTTTTACTAGCAATGCATTCTTGAGAACAGGGTTTCAATTTACATGGAACTGGTGTTCCTGCTTAGTGAAAAACCTTTCCTAGAAATGTTATTTTAATGGAGAGTTTCGGCAGATCTTTTAGTCTCTTTACCTCGGTGATATGCAAAGAATATGGAAAGATTTTGCCCTTAATATAGTTTACGTTGTGTTTACTCAAGAACTTCCTACTGACACCAAGACCTTCAGAGGGAAAGCACTTAAAGAATAAGGCAGCTACTGAAAATACCTGCACGTTATTATTAAAGACCCTCGTATGTTCAGAGCATCACTTCCAGGTTGCTTATTGCTTCTTTTCCACAGGCAGCATTTTTCACAAGTAATAGATTGTCCTATCATTTCTTTTCTGTTCTCTTAAATGGGTATTATAGTGTTAAGGATGTAATTATAGAACAGAAGCAACAGGGGGAAAAAAGGAAGATGAATTTCCCCTTAGGTAAATTGTGGTTCTTTGGCAGTTTTCTGAAAGCTTTTCAGGTTTTGCGTTACTTTAGTAATTCAGAAAAAAACCCAGGACTTGTTAAGCTTGCTTTTGTGCAGTGCTGACAATGCATCTATTCATTGCAGTTACCAACACGTGCCAAAACTGGTTGCAATAAAATAGCTGTCTTCCCATAAGACAAAATACAAGAATAGGACTGTATTAGTATGCAAAATGCTTTCCATTTATTCATTATACACTTTCTGAGATTTGTGCCTCTAGAGATTCTTCTGTGTTTAGGCCAGAAGAAACTCAGATACTTAAAAGATATGCAAATTCTTTATTAAGTGGACGCAAAACACCAGATGACTTCCAAATATGTTGTTGTATATTAGAAGCTTGTAAGTGTGGGATTATACTGCATCTATTACATCAAGTAATGTAGACTTCAAAAAAGCTTGTGTTCTTTAAAAAAACAAATCAGGATTTCAAAATACCTTCCCTATAAATAAACTATTTATGATTAAGCCTAGAATCTCCCAGAGCTTGTTGTGTACCAGCATATTAATCAGGATGGCTACAAACACACAGACGCATTCAAAGACTGATAGTGAAGGGTTTCCATATTGCTGGCATACTACAAGAGAAGGGTAAGAAAGACAAATGCTGTGAGCTTTTGTAATCATGGTTAGAGAATAACTGGCTATTTTAAAATAACAATAATTTTCATCCGAGGTAAAATACAAAAAACCCTACAGAACTGATTTTTTTCTTAGTGAACTTTTACCATGGAATAATAGTAATAATTACATTTTCAATGTAATTAGGACTGCTTCTAATTTGCAAGACAGCATCTCATTTGTTATTAGAGTGGGAAGGCTGACAAGCAAATTTTACCTCTTCTTGTGGCTGATGGAAAAATAGAATGATTAAAAAATCCCACCTAAATTAGGCTGAAAAAGTCTTCTCTTCTTCAAGGCCCAATAGGTTCTGAGGTGCTAATATTCAGTGATACTAAGAAGCATCTTGTACAAATTTCGGATTCAGTGCAAAGAAGCGCATCCAGATCTGTCCCACTGTATCATTTGTCCTGTATTTGTTTGCTTTTTTGCTGGGTTTTGCTCTGTTTCAGTGCTCCAAGTCCTATTTAACCTAATGGTACTTAAATTCTTTTTGATCCTGAAAGAGCCTTAGCTTCAAAGATACTAAAATAATATTATTAGGGGTGTATTCATAAGGAAATGGGTCTAATTGTCTTAAGTGACATGCAACAAGACTGCTCAAAATAATAGAGAGGAAACAGCTCTCCCATGATCAAATTCCCCATATATTTTATTATGCTTTTTTTCTGTTATGAGTACACAGGCAGGAAGAATCGAAACATGAAAGACCAGGAAAATAGCACCATTTGTTTGATTTTCTGTACAAATAGTGGAGAGGTTCTCCCTCGGTTCCACATGAGCCACGTGGGAAGCTGTGAGGGGATGTGAGAGGCTATGGCTGCCTCGGTGGCTCTGGCAGGTACATTAGCAAAGCCGTGTATGAAATACTGGCACTCGCCTGCCAAAACTCTGCTGCTTTCAGGTCAGACAATGCTTCTCTACGGCTTTATGAACCCTGCCTCTGTTTCTTGATCGTTTCACGC
>NW_010406331.1:30273-39119 GCF_000710305.1 Buceros rhinoceros silvestris | reverse complement strand
CGGCACAGTGTATCCCCGTTCTTATGCTTCCCATAGAGACGTTGTCTTGCCTGTTCCTCGTAGGTGTTTAGCAATGCTCCCCTCTCTGTGGCTTTCCAAAAGACAAGGGTTTTTGTTTTGTTTTTTTTTTTCCTTTTTGAGGTATCTGATTTTATCCATTTCTCCTTTCATGTCCATCTTTGTCAGCTATTTTGCAAAGAGCTATTTTTTCCCTAAATGAAACTTCACTAAATCTGACAAACCGCTGCAGAGTGTTTCTGTTTATTAACTGATATTTGCTGCTCAGAAAACAATAAAACCTCCACCCAGCTATAGTTACAATAGTCCTTTAGATTTTGTTTTAAAGCTCTGATCCTGCTTCCAGGCCTTTGTCTGAGTAGGCTGGGGGAGAAAAATAAAAATGACAAAGTCATCACTGTTATTTATTTATTTTTTGCTAGCAGAGAAAAATCCAACAAAGGCAAAAGAAACCCCATTGAGACCATTTCCCCAGGTATGTATCATTGAGGAAAATGTGGACTGATCTCTATGATGTGGCTCCAATTTACATTAGAGCCATTTCTGCAACATTAATGAAAATGATTTCTAGGAATGATTGCTTGCTATGAAAATTCACCCCGTACAAGGTTAGCCTTTTGTAAGACTAAGCCATACTAAGTAAACAACCAGAAGGTTTATCACAGTTGCATGGGACAGGCTTTTAAAGTTAGCATTTACCATCTTATCTCAAATGCTGCATAGTGAAAAAATAGAACTTTCACATCAGCTGCAGCAAACTATCTTCCTTGAGACAAGCTGAGTAAAATCGTGAGGCTAATCTCAACTGACATGCAAATTATGCAGCCTAAACAAGGAAAAAGCTAATCCTGAATTTACTCTTGGAAAATGCAATTTGGTCTGCTGTAACTGGTGCTTTCCAAGAGAAAAAATTCTCAAAATGATTAAGAACTCTGGCAGAAAATTGTGTCAGTAATATATGTAGAGCATGAAGAAGGCTTGGGGTAATGTAATTCTGTTCAATTTTGTTGTTGCTGTTGTTTTGTTTGTTTTCATAAAAGAGAAAGGTAGATTATGCCATCTACTTAAGCCTTTAGATATTCTAATGCAAAGCAGTGTATTAAAACTCTACACTGTGCTTAAAAAATTAATATATTTGTATCCGCAGGTTTGTACACCCTCAAGGTAGTGATTCAAATGAAAAAACTGCATTTTGGAACAGGGCAAAATTTTTAAATGCTGGCAAAAAGAAGATTCTGAGTTCTTAAAATTGCATTTTGCTCTGAACAACTGGTCAGTACTGCTGAAAGCCCAGAGAAAAGACACTGATTGTTCCCTTTATTTTATATTTTTGAAAGGACAGACTTTACTATTCTTTAACTTTTAATACAGGTGATAATGACTAGAGGAAATTGCAGAAATGATATTATAATAAATAACATGAGTAGTCCAAAACAAACTCTCCTGAAATGGTGCATAGATCTACTCCAGCACTTACTAAATGTGGAGCTTCTCCTGAATCCAGACAGATAATCTGGACCTGAGATTTTTTTATGTTTTTAAATGAGTAAAAGGACATGTGAGGTTGAAGGCCAGGTGCCTGAGGGATACTCACTGTTTTACCTGAGTTAATTAGCTCTAGTACATATTTGTCAAAGAGCAAGTAGATTCCCATTGCCAATAATTGAACACCATTAACAAACTATGAGATAATAAGGCTATATCACTTTCTTCCTGGTTATTGTTTTTGCTTAATAATTAATTATAGAAATGCAAATTCAAAAGAGGGTGCACACCATATAATCACGTCTCCTATACACAAGAAACCTAAAAGTAAAACTAAACAATCCCTTGCATTCTGAAGAGACATGTCTCGATTCATGTGCTGGCTGAAGGGGAGATTTCCCATCATCCATGAACCAGGTTAACCAGGAATTTCTTCTGGCACTGAAGGAGATTGTCCCTCTGTTCAGTTTCATTTGCTGGATGGATTTTTTTGTGCTATGCATAGAATTAAAAAAAAAAATTGTGTTGCTGTGAGGCACTCACTGCCCCACTGAAACATACAGGAACGTGAAGGGAGGTGACTTACCCATGTCCCTATCCAGGAGAAGGATTTGCAGCATTGGGATGTCTGGCCTTGCCTGGGTTGGAATAACCATGTGCACTCCCTCCCCCTTCTGAACATGGCTGGAAACAAAGATCACGAACTACAGCTAGTGCTACATATGTTAGGTTTGTATTATCTTCCATTTCATGCTAAAATAACTGATTTATCTAGAAAACATACTGAGAAAAGATGAGGTATTAAGTTGAGGTATAGACAACTGATGCAGATGAATACTGTTCTTCATTCAAACGTGTCGTTTAAAAACTCACTTCTTTAAATAAAATGATGGCAGCTATTGACGTGCACAAACACACACACGCAAACGTTTTCAGTTGCCTGAAATTACATCAAGTACTTTTTTCTTTAAATTGAGATGCCTGGCACTTAGCAGGTACCCTGCAGCAGGAAAGCCCCAGCCCCTGCCCTGCTTTGGCCTCCCCTCCCAGCTGAGTGGGGAGGGGAGCGTCTGGGCTGCAGCAACATGAGGTGAGCAGTCAGCATCCATGGCCCCATCAATGGTCCAGCCTGCACTTCTTGTTAACGGGACTCCCAGCCTCCCCTGACATCCGTGACAAGTGCGTTTCTGCAATCATGTAGTTGATGAAAGCTTTTATAGCTTGTTTAACAGGGGCCTGTCTTGCCTGTGGGTGATGGAGGATTGTGGGGAAGGGCTGGAGACTCCTAAGAAACTGCAAGTGTACCCAATTTCATTTATTTGAAGTTCTGTGTTTGCTACTAGACTCATATTTTGAATACAGTTTCCATGCATTTTTCACAAGGACAGTGTCTGCTCTGCGAGGGGAAAGAAAGCATCCAGAGCTGCTGCTGATCTGGTGTCCCCCCAGCAGAAGGGAGCTCAGGACCAGTTCTTCACTTTCCGAGGAGTGACTGATAATTATTTCCATTTGCTTTCCTTCAGCAAACTTACTCCGGGTAAAAACTCATGAGGTTCTGTCTTCCCACTGAGTGGAAGACTTGAAGGTTTCCAGCCACATGCCAAAGAGAGATTGGAAAGAGAAACCTGGGGCCTCAAAACAAGTAAGTGCCGAAGCATGAAACCTAGATGTTTTCTGAAGGATCATTCTCGGGTGGTACAACAAGAAGCATTGCTGCAAGGCTGCCAGAAAGGCTGGTGTACTGTGGTTTTAATCTCACTGAAAAATGGGAAAGAAAAAAAAATAATTGTCTCATTGTCTTTCGCTGTGCGTGTGTCCTCATTTCCAGGAGGACAGTGGCAAATGCACAAATTAATATGGGATCAAAGCCTTAACAACTGTTTAATTTTTAAGTTTTCTCTACTCTTTCTTTGAATGTTTTTTCTCATTAAGTACTCTAGATGAAGCAGCTGTTACTAGGTACCGTGATAATTATTTGGGATATAATATATTTTGTGTGGATTTCAGATTCAGTTGTGACTTTAAGCATGGAACTGCAAAGAGGAAAAAAAACTACAAAGTTTTGCTGTTTGATGGTTGGGGAAGAAACAGGTTCTTACATGTTTCTGTGCAGTACAGAGGGTCACAGCCTAGCCCTGGTACCAAGCTGAACGGACAGACTGCTGAGGTGGTTCTGAAGGGCTGGAGATGGGAGTTCATTCTCCTTGGGCTACAGCAGAGAGGCAGAGCTCCTCCACATCTCCTCTGTCACAACGCTGGAGTGCATCAGCTGTGCTCTGAGTACAACAAGCTGATGAGGACTTGTGGGATCTGTCTCAGTTACTTCTTGGAAAGGGTGATGCCTGTTATTTCATTACTCTCTATACCTTTAACATCTACCAACTGTTATATCTGCATTTATTATGAACAGCACGTGGCACAACAGGTTTAGCCTGACTCACCAATGGCAGTTACCACAATGTCATTGTGATAATGATATTGCTGTTCTGTAGGACATCACAGCTAGTGAGTCTTCTGAATTCTGCAGCTGGTGCATACATCTCAGCATTGTATAGGAGTCTGCAAACTCCTTTCACCTGCATAGTACTTCTACAGCCAACGGGGTGAAGATTCTGCAGGGTCATGTTGCACAGAGCAGAATTAGGCATGAGAGGTGAGGATCTTGTTTGTGAAGGGATTCATGATTCTTGATATGAAGAGATTTGCAATGTGAATAAGCAGATACTATGGTAAACATTCTCAACTGCCAGTTTAAACCTAAAATGCATGGGATTAAATAAACAAGTGTTTTGTAACAACTTTATACATGACCAGAGAGGTGTCATACTTTTAAGGCTGATGAGGTTTCTACCTCTTCAAAACTGAAGTAAAACTAAGATAGGAAGATCTCTAAAAAACTGGCATCCTCATTACCTTGCATGCACAGTTTTTGCTACGTGGGCAGAACTGAGGTGTAAATCCTTCCCCAGTTTATAGTGGTGGGTGAACAAGGAGATTCAGGCCTGACACTGGGTTGCTAGCTGCATTGCTCTCACTCTGAGAGTACTTTCACAGAGAGTACTTGAATGTGTTGTAAAAAAAGCCAGCTCCCCTTTCACAGATCAGTGCTCTGATTTACTACCTCAAACATCCTGGAGAAACCCATGATGATGATTGTAATTGTTGTAGTCCTTCTCTGACAGAGGCCTGGATGATCTCTCATTTCCCCTCAAGGGGCTTCGGGAACTATTCTGCATTTTCCAGCAAAAATTACTTTTGTAGATTTTAACATTATAGTGTATTCAAACAATGCTTAGTTACTGAAAACTAAGTCCGGAGCAGATGCCAAGGAGGTGTTCATCCACCTGACTGCTTAATGTCTATTTATTCCAATTTAACAAGTTAAGGGATGGAGAAAGGACAGAAATCCCTGTATCTTCATTTCTGCCTGTCTGACTGCAACACAGTGATTTCTACTTGCAGATATCTGCACAAGAAGTTAAAGTAGTTCCATTTTTAGACAAGCGGAGCTTAATGAGCTGAATGTGATACTGGAAAGCTGGTCATTAAAGTTTATAAGTAATTGGCTAGATTTTTCTGCTGGTGCAATTTGTCCCAGCTCAGTCACATTTACATCATCTTCAGTGTACCAGATGAAGAACAGAGCTGTAATTCTCCCGAACCTTTAGCAAAAAAATCTGTATGAACCATGGAAATTCTGGACAAGAAGATTTAACTTGCCAGATTTGTCTACGTAGTGAAAGGGTATTTCCCACCTGGTTCATGTGACCGGTCGTTAGTCAATATACGTCTTCTTTATCTGCAGATTTTACTATCTATGTGTTAGGCTTTTCTGCAGCAGAATCTTCTTCAACCTCTCAGATTGAATTGCAAAGTATGGCAGTACAGTTGTGTTGACTGGATTGACCTCTGCTTTGAAAGGGAAAGAGGTAATTGGGTTTCCAAATTCAAAGCTGCGTCTGACATCAATCAGTTGTCAAATTTCATTAACTCTCACAACATGGGTTCCAGGAAGATTGACTGTACATGCCTTTATGGTTGGGAAAGCACTGAAACTCTGACAAGCCTTCATAACCAAAGTTGCTCAAGAAAATATCTTTAATAAATGCTGGCTCGCTTTTCTGTATGGCCCAGATTTCTTCAAGAAAACACATTATTCCAAGCTATAAATACATGTACATATATACGTATAATAAATATATATACCTGTACAGGTATATATGGAGAGATATATATTACTCTCCATGTATATTTTATATATACATGTATCTACATACATGTGTGTACATACACATTAAAAAAAATCCCTAGACATTCAAAGTGTCCCCTGAAAGGGAAGCCTCCTCTATACTTGCCAGAGGACCCACCACACTGAGCCCATCATAGAGCAACAATGTTCATGTTCTCCTGCTCTACTACACAGAAAGGCATGGATGTGTTAAAAAAATGCTAAAAAATACTCCTTGCGTTTAAAAGCATGAGTTTCAGGTGGGTAGAGATTTGAAGGTATCACTTTAAAATGATACTGTCATTCTAATGGGGAAATACTTCCACCTTTAACTCTTTAACCTGTATAAGGGATCTAATTGAAGCATATGCATGAATTACTCCAATGTGGTAGCATTTCCTACTTGCTATATTGATCTATTATAAGTGATTGCTTAAAAAAAAAAAATGACTCAGATGTTTTACACCAGGGTGAGCTAACAGCCTTGTGTAGATTTGTCCGCAATGAGAAGAGCAGTAATGGTGACTCTAGTGTTACGTATTTTCTGCCGTGCCTTTCTAAGCTGTGCTGACCACTGCCAGGCATCCATTCCAATGAAGTGCATTGCCAGGTCTTTTTTTATGTGCCAGGCTTAAGAATGACCTCTGCTCATAATGTCAGCATAGTCAGGTCTTTCAGCAATAGGAAAGTCTTTATCAGATTCCTTATTGTTACGTGTTCCAATATAACTCCCGCTTCCATGGTCTAGATGAAACACTTTTTACATAGTGTATACCATGAAATGTATTTCCTTGATACACACTCAGTTTCCCCTGGAATTATGAAACAAGATATCTTGGGCTAGGAATAAAAATAAGTCAGGATTTAGACACAAGGACACTAATGCAACTCCAGAATCTTGATTAGTTACCAGCTTTCCAATAGCGTAAGTAATCTGTTGTCATGAACTTGAAGATTTCTTTATTTTCTGAAACAGATAATCAGAACAAATATTTGGTAAAGGGTAAATATTATTAAAGAAAACAACTGGCCAGATGGTTTCAGTTTCCTACTGCCTCAGTGCTGCTATCCAAACATGGATAGCTGTGTTCTTGGAAGAGTGCTGGGCTCTGGCATGAGTTATTCACCACTGATACTGAACTTCTGTGGTCCTTGCAGAATTGCTAAAGTCTGGGTGTGGAAATCAGGTGAGCAGAAAACATGTCTTTCAATTTCCTAAGACAAGAATTACCCAGTTAAAGAACCTTACTCCCTGTTGAGTATCCTTGTATATTTTGTTGGGAATCTTAAAGTTATAGTATGCATTTGCAGACTTAGTTGCCAAAAAGTTTGACACTAGAAGGAAATGCAATGACTTCCAGCTTTGTCTGGCGTGATAAATAAGATCACTAGATTTTTGGTATCATTTGACTTCTATTTTTTATTAATATCTTCATATTCTTATCTCAGGAATTTATTTAATTCATTATTATACCAACCACAGTGGTTCCTGTTCCTTCACCTATAGCTCCCACAAGAAGCTAAAGTCAACCAGCCTCTCATAGATCTACTTAACATAAACGGTTGGAACAACAGAGCTGTAATTTTGAGGTGCTCACTTTATGTCACCAAAAATCTTAGAAACACAGTTCTGTACATTGCATACTCAGTTGTATATATCAGCAGATGAGCAGAACTCATTTTAGATTGTAGTTATTTATGGCAATGACTGCCTTTTTTCCCCCTTCTGTCATCCATTCTTCACTAAAAATTGTGATTCCATATTTAACATCCTGGTTGTTGCTTACAGAAATATTTTGAAGGTTCCTGTAAGCTAGAGTACATTTGAAACAATCAATCCAGTTAAAACATGGCAAGTAGCATTTTTCTAGTAACTGCTGTACTTTCTCCTTGAGCCTTTTAAATCCCAAGATCTTCTGAAATGAAAAAAAGTCATAACCTGAAATAAAGTAGGTTCTTGATTAAGATATTCATTATAAATTCCATACACATCGGTTGTCTGCAATAATTTTTTTTCCATTTGTTCCTCAGGCAGTAACAGTAAATTAATACTTGTGACATTTCTGCAATTTTAACTTTGAATGAGACTCGTACCATATATTGCATTATAAATACTGACTTACATTAAGTCCCACGTGTGCCTCTCGTGTAGAACTGAAATAGACAGTATAGTCATTACTCAGCTTAATTTGCAATATTTATTACCCATGGTGCATATGAATGTGTTCGTTACATTTGCAATAAATGACCTCTGGGTTTCAGAGATATGTGTTACGTTAGGAAGAACTTGCAAGGAGTAAATACTAACCTTCCCTTTCTCTCTATGAAGCTTCTATTTCTACAGCACTGCTATTGTGTCCTGGATCTAAATTTAATTTCTGCTAAGATGAAGATCTTGCTCATGCTACGGTGTGAAACAAGGGTATTTGTGTAACTGCAGTGAAAGTAAATGTAACCACGTCACTTGTCGTGGTGACATTCAGAGAAAAATGCCTATAAGGACCAGCTGTAGAATAAACGTGACATAATCTTGATCAGTGTAAATGCTGACTTGTCCTTAGGATAAGAAGCCACATAATTCATTATCACTCACAGCCGGGTGGTTAGTCTATACTGTTGGCTGATAAGCAGAACAAGGCGTTCTGCACAGGCATGACCACAACATCAGGCTATCAAGCCCGTTATCATCATGGATTGGAAAACACGGAAAAAGCAGAAGCAGTAGAGAGACAGTTACACATATAAAAAATCAGACAACTTTTGTGTTGTTTTCCTTTTATTGAAAGCTGTGTACTTGTAGTGGTCAGAAGCTTTAGACCAAAAACATCAGATGATTATGTGTAAAACTTTGTATTCTACATTCATAATCCATAGACTGCCAGTGATAATGTAGAGAAACTTGTAGGTCCAGTTTGAACTTCCCTAATCTAAATGGATCCAGTTGTTGTCCTGCCCCAAAGGCCACTGACACCAGCATGAGGATTTTGCAATGGTCACTCTTCCCATCCCCCGCAGCAGCGTGCTAGGCCTGCCCTGCTCTGCTGCGGCACCTCAGGTGCAGCCCTGCCTCTGCACCAAGGAGACCCAGCTCATATGTGTTCATGAATTTCAGCAG
>NW_010406331.1:3735-30144 GCF_000710305.1 Buceros rhinoceros silvestris | reverse complement strand
GCAGGATTTCCCACCAGGTGATGAAGGACTGGCACCGTCTGATTTCCCTGGGACAGAATTGCAGCCCAGCCATGGTGTTCAGGCCATTTGCAGTTTCCAGTCAGGCAGGAGGGAGCTTAAGCTGGGAGAGGCAAAAGCCAGGGCAGCTGCCCCTAGCTGGCTATAGCTGTATCCCATAAACATCACGCTCAGTATAAAGGGTGACGTTTGCTAAGTATGGGGGCTTCTCCTGTCCCTGCTCCTCCTCTTTCTTCTCCTCCCGCTTCTCCCCACCCCTGGAGGAGCTCACTTACCTGTCTGCTCCCAAGGACTGCTTTCCCATTTTCTGTGACCACTGCACAATCACTGGGCTGAGTACAACTTTCTATACTTTATATTGGCATTAGTATTAATATTAATTTTGCTGTTTCATTAAATCTGTTTTCATTTCAACCCATGAGTCTCCTTTTCCTGATCTCTCTTCCCTTTTGGGGAGGCGTCATTGGGTGATGAAGCGGTTATGCTGTAGTTTAGCCCTGGATACAGGGCTAAACATAGACAAGTACTAAGCTTACCAATAAATGTCGAGAGAAAGAAAATATTACTATTTTCATTTTCATTTTACAGATGAAAATAAAGGGATAACGTGACTCACCTTCCTGTGGGAAGTCTGTGGCACACTGACAAAGCAAACCCAAGTGTTTGATGGTGCAACTCTTAGTGCCCATGTTACTAGAATAAGATTTCTTCTTGGACTGAGTAAAACATTTTTATTTGTGTTACCTTCATTTTGCTGATGAGAAAACTGAGGTGAAGAGCAGAGGATTTTTTACAAGATCACCGGATCACTAATTGCTGATTTGGCACTTGCATTCAAACCCACCAATGCCCTGCTGGTGCACCAAACACCGGTGGTTGACTCCAGTCTAGTGTCACAGCTTGTTCAACATTGCTTTGGGAAGCCTTACAATTTATTGCTACAGGAGTCTATAAACGGCACAGCAAATTTTCTTGAGACATCACCTTCGAGAACTTCTTTAAACCTATTTGTGCAATTGTGGTGGAACAAAACACCCCCACACACTTCTTTTCTCTCTCGCTGACCGCCTTAGACAAAGGACGGTCATTCCTTCCCCCTCCCCATTTCCACAGAGGGGCAGCTGGCGCCGGTGGGGAGAATAAGAAAAAAGAAGCTTGAACAAGTCTCGGCTTGCACCAGAGATACTGCCCACACGTCTCGTCCCAGGTACAAGGTTATATAAACAGGGCATGCGTGCAGAGCCATTTTGAGCTGATTTTTTTTCTCTGCTAGCCAGAGCGCGCGCAGTTAGAGAAATCTCTCCCCGGGATGAGGGACGCCGCCCCTGGTTACTTTCCAAGGATTTTTTTCTCCAATTTGGGACGCCTTTTTTGGATGTATTCCTTGGAATTGAGTGACGCCTTACCTCAGAACTGGTAAGCTATTTTCTTGATATTGCTAAGTGGGAGATTTCTCCACTTTCACGTGGCCAGTGTGCTTTTTCGGATAATCTTCACTTGTGGTAGATATCGTGGTTTTGTGTAATTGGCCATGTAGTAAAATTTCTTCCACTGACATTCCGATTTCTGCATGGGAGGAGGGCTAAACAGTTTGCTTTGTAATAAATTTACGTTCCTGATTTTAACCACTCTCTGTCTTAAGTGCATTCTCGCCACAGCAGTGAATTGATATGCTTGAGAGTGGGGTGTAATGAACTAAGTGTTGAATAATTGTCATCCTTATACAAAAACTCTGGGTCAGGGCTAAAATTACCTTAAAGCCCTGTGAATTTTTCCAACAGTATCATAGAATTTTGAATAGGACTCTGAATCAGCAGCTTTTGTTTTTATCAGCTGTGTCTTTTATTCATAAATTGCCCATTGAAGTGTTTGTCTTCTACAAAGCAGTTGAGCTCTCTTGTGCTGTTGATCTATACAGCCAGAGCGGATGTAAGTGGAAAGACCTTCTTCCTTTCCCCCCTAACTCACCTCCAATGTGATTAGTAAGGGAATTGCTTTAATCTTCTAAATTTCTACTTTAGACCATTTCTGAATGCTTCAGTGCTGGTTCTGTAACTACATCTCATGGCAAGTTATTGCATTCTTAACTAACCTGGCTACACCACTGGAAACGTTTAATCAAGTGCACTGTAGCTGTAATGCACCTGCCCTTAATTTCTTGTCATTACTGTGTACTAAAGTACAATCAGTGTACTTTAAATAGCTTTTCTCCTATTTTTGAAATGCCTGCCCACATATGTATTAGCTATCCATGCTAATTTTACCCACATTTCTCCTGAGTGAGCTTAACTTTTACACTTTTCCTTACCCTTTAAAACTCATTCCTTTTAAAAACTCTCCTTTCTCAATTGTCTTCTGCACACTTCACTCTGGTTTTACAGTGGACTATATTATCTATCTGGCTAAAAAAAAAAAAAAAATTCTGGTGCTATTCCGAAAGCTCATTGTTTATGTCTAGCCTGTCAGACAAAGCATAATGATGTCCCTAGATGCTTGTTGCTGAAGACTTGGTAAAGCTCCCCTCTTGCTGAGTGCTCTGCATCTGGGCAGACTCATCCTCCCCTTGGATCTATTGCTGTTGTTGGTGGCTCATAGGAAAAGTATTGAATTCTCCTATGGAATACAGTAGTCTTCCTGGCTAAGAATACATTATGTAAGAAAGGCACAGGAAGTCATCGCAATATCCCATGGTTTTCTGAACCTCAAGCTCAAACTTTTTTGTTGTTTGTTTTTATATGTAGCAATTTTTATCCCTTGTTCTGGAAATATTTAGAGTTTTGCACAATTCAGATATTTAAAATGCAGAAAACTATGTAATTTGGTGTTGAAAAAGAAATTTTTCTTAAACCAAGATGGTTTTGCCTACAGAAGTTAAAAAGTGAAATATGCAGTTAGATTTTACAATCTTTAAGGAGTTTAAACTGACTTTATTAATAACATTTTTCTTGTCCTGTAAAGACAACTATCAAGCATGTCAAAAAAAAAAAAGAAAGAAAGAAAAAAAGATGGGGTAGTGCAAGCTGAATCATTTATTTTGCCCTGTGCTGCCTGCCAGGGCATTTGCTGAATGATCAGCCTTGTATAACCCAAGGTTATACACCTCTATGTAATGTTCAGCTCAGTCTGCAATCAGCAATTTTCAGTTAAACTACTGCTGATGTCTTTAAAGATGTGACTTTCGAATGCTATGGACTGACTGTGAAAAGAACCCCACATTTCAGAATACTGCTGCTCACCACAAGCTCCTAGTCTTACCAGTGACTGCAAGCAATTGTTCTCAGACATACTACTGCATTGGGCATGGGCAAAAGGGGCTGATACCGTCAGCCAAAGACTCTTTTTTTTTTTCTTTGAAAGAGGAAGCCTGGCAGATTTTGGAGGTGAAGTTTCAAAGAGATGGGGATGGAGCATGCTTGCATTATCATACTGCTCATCAGCTTGCCAGGGTGTTAATTTCTACTCCATTGAGTTCTGCCCAAGTGGCATGTTAATCTTGATTTATATCTACAAGGAGAAGGTTAAGATGTAAGGATGTATTAGGTGTGTAAGTGATATGTAAGCATCCTGTATGACCAACACTGAAGTTGCCTTTCCAAATATTGGGCATTACACTTAATCCCTTATTTACTGTATTACATATCGTATTATATTTGTTGTAAAAAAATCCAGAGGGTGGTATGATCACAGAAAGGAAAATATTGGTGTTTGTCAAAAATACTGTGTTTATTCACCAATGATTTAAAGCATTGTTTTGGCTGTCATAATTAATTTCCATTTTGACGTGCAGAATTTTTGTATGAAATATGATCCTAGGATATACAGAAGTGAATAACAAAGAATGGTTTATGTTTAATATTATTTTGGTATTTAAGTACTCTTCTGTATCTTCCATCTAATCCCTTTTTTAAAAAAAGTAGAATGTTATTAGCCATATTTTAAAATCAGTAGCGTTTCAAAAAATTGCCTGCCATAACACAGGTGATCTGGAATAAGCTGATAGAGAAACTGTGGATCCTAGTTTATTTCTTATTTGTGTTTTCATAGTGATTTGGCACAGTAACCGTACCTGGAGCCCATTTTATTGTATTTTACAGTCACTATACAAACAGGGAAAAGGCATCCTTTTGAGCAAACCTCATGTGGAGATTAACAATGAAATAGCTTTATGGTAGAACATAAAGTAATTTAGACTAAAATTATTTTAGTAGATATCACAACAGCTCCATTTACTTACAAGTTGTTTTTGTTTGTTGTTGGGGTTCTTTTCCTTTTTCTGTTTTGATCAATGCTAAAAGTGAAGCCAGAAGAGTTTTCAGTGAAATGTGTTGAAGCTGTAAACATGAACAAGTCATGTTTGGTAGGGTGGGGTTTTTTAACTTTTCAGACTTAGCGCATGTTTGACTTGAGCGGTGTTCCCAGCTGGAGGTGTTCTGGCTCTGGCAAGATAATAACCCTGTACAAAGAATGTGCATTTAGGATCCAAAGACAGTAAAGTCATCTTAGGGATTTACTTGCAGGGAGATAAAATGCAAAATTACTTGCAGTCCAGACTACCTACACTTTTAGATAATAAAATAGAAGGGGGCAATATGAAGAAAAGCCTCATTCAATTAAAATTTTCTTCTGCTTTCAGTAACATAGATGCCTCTCGTGGTACTGGAAAGCCTCCGCACTGACTTTGCATCTTGCTGATTCTTCAGGAAATCTTTCAGCAATGTAACAGACCTGAATATGCCGTATTTACTTAAACATACTGAGAGCGACCCTGCAAGTATTGGCACTGATGTAAAAGAGAACCTAGAAAAAAGATCAGCTTCTCCATGAGGTGCAGTCCCCTTTGAACATTTTGTGCTTGCTAATAGAGGGCAAAGATGTTGGTAAACAATTAAATTATCTACAAAGGAGGCTGGTTTCAGAACTGGAGAGAATTTGGATTTGAGATTTTAAGATTATTTTAAACCAAACATTAATGAGCTGGAAGTCAAGAGAGGATGGGAAGATAAAGTTTCTGTATTAAATACAAATAGGGGAAAAAATGTCATTCTTGGAAGAGGTATGTTAGGATACACTTAGTAACTCCTAATGTTTTTCAGCAGAAAAGAAAATCCTTGTCTTACAGAAACTCATGTTGCAGAATATATTCAATTCATAAATCCTTATACCAAAGATATTTGCTTCCCCAATTATCCAGATATCCATTTAACAGGAGATAATGATGTATAGGGAAAATATTTCAACTGATCTTATTTTAACATTTCACCATCCATGTGACAAAATGCCATACGTAAAATCATATATCAAGTTTTTTATTGGTGTAAAAAAATGACACCTCAAAACATTATGCATGTTCATGGATGAAAGTCTAAACTCAAAAACCATAAAAGCTGTTATCAGAAGTTGTTTTTCATAAATGGCAGCTGCGCTTTCTTCCTATAATGTCACTGCCAAAGCAAGCAAGATAAGAAAACTCATTTTTCTTTGTCTTATTTTCTTTATAAATTGTATAAACCAAGTCATATACTTACTGCTTATGGAAGTGCTTTTGAACATGTCATAATTACCAAGAACTACAAAATGTCCTCTGTAAGGCCCACAATGGCTTACTGAAATGAACCTATGTGCTCATCTGCTTTCCTTTGACTGTTAGACTCTGTTCTTTGCTTTTAATTGAAAATACGGATATTGTAATTACCCGTGGGCACTGTAAAGGTCTGTAGTACGTTATTGTCCAGTTCCTGCTCTGAAGCAGTTATGCAGCCTGACTTAAAAAATAGCACTGCAGCCTTACTACACAGTTACATTTAGACATAAAAAGCATTGCTTTATCAAAGAAAAAATAATCAATGTATAAAGGAAATTGAGTGAGAAATGTCTGTTACATCATCTTGAGAATAGTTAAATCATAGAATCATCTGGTTGGAGGAGACCTTTAAGATCATCAGGTCCAACTGCTCACCTTGCACTGCCAGGGTCCCTAAACCATGTCCCTCAGTGCCACATCTACACAGCTTTTAAACACTTCCAGGGAAGGGGACCCCACCACCTCCCCGGGCAGCCTGTTCCAACGATTCACAACCCTCTCTGTAAAGAAGTTCTTCCTGATATCTAACCCAGGTCTTCCCGAGCACAATTTAAGGCCATTTCCTCTCCTCCTGCCACTTGTTATATGGGAGAAGAGACCAACCCCCCACCTCCCTACAACCTCCTTTCAGGTGGTTGTAGAGAGCAATCAGGTCTCCCCTCAGCCTCCTTTTCCTAGCTTCTCTGATTCTGAACTGCCAATAGGAATCTTTGCAGAACATAGACAAAAATCCCTCAAGACTGCATTTTGGAAAACATTCAGCACTGTATTTTCTACTTCTGCACTATCAATCACATAAAAATAGAATCATTGCTTAAACTCCTGCAAATCCTTACTGTTTGTTTCTGATGAAACTTTATTTAGTGGGAAATGTCCTACTGAGAAGCAACTTCCTCAGCATTTTTAAGTCTTGTTATTTGTGTGTTATCATTCCAGAGAAATAACCAACTCTTGCTTCACTGTGGCCGAGAGTAAAAAACTCACTGAGCTCACTGAGGAGCTCAGCAGAGCTCGTTGCAGAGAAGGTCAAGTTCAGAGCAAGGAATGCTATGTCTATATAGTGAGTATAGATATAGGCATTGTCTTACACTTGTGTGGTTTGCCGAAGAGGCTTCTTCCTGGCAGCTCTTTACTTTCTTACTGTTCTCCTTTTCTGTTTTTCTGCCCTGATTGTCACTCTTTTTATGGTCCCATTCTTCTTGTTCCTGGAGCAGAATACAGCTGCAGAAAGACTGAGAGCTGGATGGGAACTGCATCAACAACGGTGACAGAGTTATTGCATGTCTGTTTCTGCAAATGTCTTTTTTTATCTTTACTAACAAACAAACTCACTTAAACTGAGTTTATGTTTGCATTTCTAGTGGACTGAAGCAGCTGCATATTGAGGAGGCCAGTCTTGTCCCCAGTTATCATCTCAGCAACGCTTGAGTTGTGCGCATGCATAAGATCAGGGATTCCTTTTGCTAGTTTAGAAATCCATCCACTTCAGTTTGCAAAACGTGTCAACCTCAGGAGCTGCTTATGGAGTCTGAGAAAACAGAATTTGAGGCAAGGACTTAATGTTGGTAATATTTTATTTGTAATCAAACCAACAAATCCAAACCTATTGAACAGTTCTCGTTGAACTGGTCCATTTATTACATTATTTTCTAGGAGAAGGCTTTGCACAGGTTCTGAGGGCTGGATTTTCCATTGTAAACTTTTACAAACATTCCCAAATACAACATTTCTTATTTTTAATTGCTGCTTTTGCAGACTTTGGGTTTTTTTTTCCATAATCATTGCATCAGATTCCAATAATACAATGATGCCTTGGAAATTAAATGCACAGGGGATGGATTTTGACGATGTTGCCGCAAGGTAGGTAAGTTGTGAAAGTAAAATGCCTCTGTGCTCTACAGAGATGTCTCAGGGGTGCAAGAGTAAGAGACCACTTGTATTCCTTTCAAAGCCCTGCGACATGGACGTATGCTGAACAAATTAACAAGATGTTAATTTTATTTATATGTTGTGTACGGGTGGGTGAAAGGAAGGTTATATTTCTAATCTGTCTCTCACAGTAAACTCAAAACCACTAAGATAAATAAAAAGCTCTCCAGATTTACTATTACATAAAACCTGATTTTGGAGGCCAGATCCCTGCATTTTGAAAGCCTGGGTTTGGTAGTATTTCACCCTTCTCCACTGAGTTTTCTGACATGTATAACAGCACCAGCAGTGTACCAGTTCTTGGGCATCACAGGAATTAAATTTTACATCAACCTTCAGGCCTGGGCCCCTAATTAGAGAGGTGAAATGGTGCTTCCCATAATTTGGCCTGCTCAGCCAAACTACTGGGCCATTGTCTGTTTCTAAGAAACTTCATTTATTTCATTAAACCTTTTAACTGTAAAATGAACAGGATTTATAATGCACTCATTATTTGGGATTGTGGACTGAATACCATGTGCTACATCATTCTTTATATGGTATTGAAACAGCCTTAGGCAAGACTGTAAGGGAGCACTCCTACTGAGTTCTTCACAAAGATGAGAGGTTCATTTCATCTGGCAATTGCTGAGAACAAAAAAAGATAGATAAATTATTTTTAATGGTACCTGGGAAAGCTACTTGCTAACAATGGGAGCACAATTCCTCTCTCTTGCTTCCCTTCTGTGCATCCTCCATAACAACCACAACAATAACCCGTGATAATGCTGGCAGAAGCAGTTGTTGCGTTTGCTGTTCTTTTCAGGAACGAGTATACTTTGTTTATTTGAGTTGCATATTGGGAGTATTTGTAGAATGTCTTAAAACCTTCTAAAGAGACCTTCCCCACTTAAAACAACCATAACACAGCAACTGTTAAATTTAATTTCTCCTGAAAGTCTGAGTTACCTTTTACTTTACTACACCAATAAAATGGATGCTAAACATATGTTGAAAAATCACAGCTGGCTATGAAGGAAGTTTTTTTTATGCCTTGAGTCTCAAAAATTGAAAGTATTCTGCATTTGTGGATAAAGGTATTGATTTTTTTTTCTACAAGGTTGTTAGATGTCACATTTCTGTCACAAAGCACTGTAGCTTTACGCTATTGTTATACAGGTATATATATCTATAAAATAAATACAGATTGAGAATTTTAATGCAGAGTTTGGTACCAGGCACCACAGAAAGAACATAACTTCCAGTGAGAATGAAATCAAAAGTTATCCTAGCTACCACTTTATACTTTCTGTCTCCCACAGCTGATGTGTGTCAAAGAAAATGGAGAGCTTTCACTGCACCTGCCCCAAGAGCAGATCCTTACCAAGGCTTTGCAAAATTGTGCCTCCAAATGGCTCTGCCTGCCTGGACCTTCTCCACAGAGATCCTGCTTCCGTGGTAGTTGTAGATTCTGTTTTAAGACTCCTTCCATTAAGAAGCAAAGCTGGAGTTTGGCGTAACTGAACTCCTTGCTGTCAGACAAGAAGGGAATTACTGAGGTGATCACCTATACGAAACATCCCAAAGAAAACAGATAGCTGAACAGATAGCTGCATGAGCCATACAGATATTTCATGAGGTGAAGATGAAAATGAATTTAGAGCTGATTGATCTGAATACTTAGTCAAGACAGAGTGGTGAAGTGGAGATAAGAAGCGAAAAGATTTAAGACTTTATCAGCCTACTGAAGACAGCAGGCTTCGTACCACTAAAAATGCAGTAGTTAATAACTCACTTTCAGACCTGTACTGAATTAATAAGTAAGTTAATCTATAGCCTTTTCATTTGACTGGCAACAACAGAAAAATTAACAACAAATACAAGATTTGAGTGTAGGAAAAGGTAAAAGTTAAAAGAAGACCTTGATATATAATAGTCAAGGCAGTTTCGATTGATGAGGGAAGAGTATTGGCAGATGCTGGCAGGAGAAAAAGAATTAAGTTGGAAGTATGATGGATTTGTTAAGACACTCTACAATAAGTATACTATACAACAAAATTAGTTTTGAGAAGAAACTTTCACAATGGTTTCCATTTTCAACTTTGGAGAAAACACATACACAGAAAACACAAGGAGAAGAAAATCACCATTTCAGGAAGATTTAATAGGACATCGAAGAATAAAGTGTCCTTCAAGAATGTTGATCCTTAGCTGAAGAGAGCAATCAGGAAGGCATTTTCCTAAAATACCTGTTGCAAAAGCTGTGGCTGGCTTCAGAAATATGTTAATTTGTGTGGGAAGGAGGAGAAAAACTTCATAATTTTTCAGCATTCTCAACAAAGACTTAATATTCAAAGGTCATTTGACTATATATTTTACAGTAATTAATGTGAAATGAGAGCAATTAGTGATCCTTCATTAATATGCCTGTTACATTAGATTAGTCAGCTTCTATTTTTGTCAGATGCTATTTAGCATCTTTAAGAAAGACTTTTTTTTTTTTTTATTTCCCCAGGCTTCAATCAATCTTCATAAAAATTCCAGCTGGGAAAAGTGTGGAAACAAGAATTACAGCTAATGAAGTTTTCCCATGTTTTAAAGTGAAGTGTTCCTTACTGACTTTGCTGAATCAGATGTCTGCTGAATTATTTTGATTTTAGCTAGTTTCTAAGATTCAAAGGCATATCAACAAATCAATGAGTGCTCAACTCCTCTTTGCGCCTGTAAGATTTTTACCTCCATTGCTAAATATCTGCTGGGAAAAGAAGTTTTAAATCCCCATTCTAAGCTATTCTAGCTTCAGGATATTTTAAAAATGTTAATCTAGGACACTTTGTGATTCTCCGTTATATGGAGTCTGTGCTTGCTCGCAGTGAGGGGGGAGAGTGCAGGTGAGGATTCGTTGATCTGCTTGTGACCTTCACCAAGCCATTCACAATTCTCTGCTTAGTGATTTCCAGCTGCTTCCTACATCCTACCTGCTACACTGGGTGTTGCGATGCTTAGCTACTGTTTGAAAAGATTTACTATAATGTTTTGTAGAGGACTTTGAAATCCTTAACTGAAACATGAAATACAAGTGCAAATTATAATTATCACTATCCAAACTACTTAGTATATAACACCCAGTTAAAACAAATCAGCTGACTATTTTAATGTTCTCACTGAATCTCGAAATTCAGTTACTTCTTCTGTTATTGGCAGCTCATTTGAGGTAGGATCCCTAACATGAAATTTGACCCTTTCATCTCAGGTGATGTGAAAGTTCTTATTAAAAAATCAGAAAATATGTACTTGCATATGCCTTAGTGGTAAAGAATTACCAAACCAGACACTAATTTTCTCCATTAACATCTTGTTCTTTTGCACAGACCAGATTTTGAAATTCTGCTGTAAGCTGCGTCTGTTCCTGAGTGTGAAGCGGATGCTGAGTCTGGTATCATTGCATAGAAGGAAAAAAAAAAAAGGGGGAAACTCATTCAAATTTTGCTGCCAATAGAGACAGACTGTATGTGAGGATTGGTGAAATTGTGAAATTTCCACAGTGTGTTTAATCCTGATCACGTGTGGCAAAAATACATGCATGAAAACTTTATCTCAAATACTGCTGCCATTGCTGCGATGAGCCAAGAGTGTAACCTAAGCTGTGCATCAAGTGAACATTGACGTGTTTGAGCTGATAAAATACAAGTCACTTTGTTTGCATTCAAATCAATAAAGTTTAAGTCCATACTTAATTGTTTTGTTAACTCAGGGACCAAGAAACCTCAGTTTTTACAGCAAACTGAGCAATTGCACTCTGTATTCCCAGCAACAGAAAAAGTTGGGTGTTTATGAACAAAAGATGGATGATTAGCAGTAAACCTATTGATCCTAGATTACTATCAGGTGTTAAAACAGACAAGTGAAAAAACAGTAAAGCATTAAAGATTTGGAATTGCCAATGTGAAGAAAATCTCTGCTGTAATTCACTGTTGACAGGATATTGCTCCAACCACATATGTTCGTACCAACAAATCCTCCAAGAAATGTTCTAATGAAGTCCTTACTCTGCAGTCAGACTCAGTCCAAAGAGATTCTGAATGTCAGCAGGTAACCGAGCAAAGGGGAACAGCGGTATTGTACAATGTGAAAAACACCTCAGGTCAGGGCTGAAAATACTAAGCCCTCAAGAATCACCCTTTGATGAAAATACTGCTTCTATGGCCCAGAAAATCTGTGAATAAAAGGAAGTATGAGCTGCAGTCTTATTTGAAGTCAACAGTTGATTACTTTTTTCTAAACTATTGGGTTACACACTTGATAGGTCTCAATGTCAGAAGGCAATACAAAACCCTCAGAAATACGACTTTTTAATTTCCCAGAGGTCCAAGATACTTGAAAAGGAGTAGAATATTGAAATCATGCAAACTCTTTAAGGTCCGTTATATCAGATTTTAGGATAAATTTTCTTTGCTTTTCATTTCTTCTTTTAGTAAACTTTAACATGTAATGTAATGTACCAAAATGACAGATATAAAGGGAGAAGGTGTCAAGAGGTGTGCTATTACAGTTGCCAGATTTCAGAATCCATCTGAACAGTTTGTTCTGTCATAATCTGCATCACTATTGTTTTAAAAATATCATTCTTCTTATTCCTAAACACTACCAGTTCTGGCTTTCTATATCTGTTTAAAATTGCTATGAAATTATTTGTTTCAAACTTATGTAACTGTCTTCTACATGCAATATGATTAGGTAACATGGTTTTGATTTTGGTTCTTTTTTTTATTGATGTAATAGTATTTGCTTACTTATTTTCTGATTATTTTTAATAACTATTTTTAATTTTTAATAAGTTGCAGCATTGGAGTGTTTCTTGCTGGGCAGATACGTTCAGCCCACAAAATTCTAGGTATTTTGCAATAGCAGACCTTAATGTTGTGTCAATTAGTTGTTTTATTAGAAAAAAAAAATTAAGTCTTTTTGTTGCCTCATTCCCTGGGCAACACAACCAGAACCACATTATGTTTAGAGAGCAACTCTCTCAGAAAGAGTGGGTTTTTTTAATGCTTAGGGGGAAAAAAGAACAAACACCCCCACCACCCCAATGGTGAAAAAATCTTATACTTAAAACTTATGAAACTGTTAGATTTGGGAATTCATCAGGTATTGAAAGTCAAAAAAAAAAACAAACCCCCCCCCCCCCCCCCCCCCCAACATCAGAAACACTTCTGTCCAAAATAGCAATATAGGATATTTTACACCACTCTTCACTGGGTCAGCTAAACAACGGTAAATACTACGTTCTTAACTTTCTAATGGCTATATGATTATCACCAATTCTTATAATAAAGAGCCAAAACAGTGAAGAGATTAAGTGACCTGTTTGAATTCAGGGTATCAACAAGCAAGAAATGAGAGCAATTCAGCTCTTTATCACCTAATAATGGCAGGTAATCACCTGCCAGGAGAAGCCTGCTCTATTTGGACTCCTCAGGTACTGAGGTCTTGAATCATCCCTACGAATGACCCAACTAAATCCTCTGTAACTAATTCAGCTTCTACAGTTTGTAAAGCTCATTTTTCTTGAAGTCGTTAAAATGTTTGATTGGTAAGAAGTATCCATCCAGTTTACTGGAATGAAGCTCATAGAAATCCAGCCATGACATTTTCAAAGCACTGCTCAACTAATCATGGCCCAAACAGCCATCTCTCTTCTGTGAATTGCTTGGCAACATGTTGTGTGTATAAACAGTTGTCCTGTAGTCTGTGTGAACCTGCAATCACAGAAATAAAAATGCAATCAGGCATTCCAACTGCTGATCAGGTCTATCTTTGCAGTGTAGAGCAGGTACTTATGTCTACATGGATCTTCAATTAATATTTGATGTTAATTATGCCAATAATTAAAAATGTGTAATGCAAGTCACGATTATATTCAGTTATGGAAATAAAAGGTTTAAAATGTTTCACTCTTATTATAGATAATATCTACTGTTTGATCAGCCCTCTAAATCTAGTCATACACAATCAAACAGAACACTCCTAAAACACAAAAAAACCCCAAACCCCAAAAGAAAAACAGTGATGCAACTTTTCCTTTTTTGCAATATCAAATACCTCTCTAAAGAAAGACACTACAGGTTTGTGCTAGAAGACAACTGAATAATTTGTAATTCATAGGCAATTGTCTTTCTTTACTTCATTCACTCTTGAATAATAGAAAAAAAAATTATTAGCATTTTCCAGGTGCTAGTTTGCTTTGCTCTTTCCTGGGATGTTCCACATGTGGTGACATCCTTATGAAAAACCACATTGCCATTAAATATTGGGACAAAACCAGTGGTCTGATAAACGGGTGCATTATAGCATGTCTATCTCACAGTACTTTCTTGAGAGACACGGGAATAACATAGAATTCTTAAATCCCTAAATACAGGCAATCCCATGATATAATTCTTACAAACATCTCAAGCAGTCTCTTAAAAGCAGAACTTGTTTACTTTTACTCTGGTGGCAATACTGTAACACAGTTTTGCTGCTTTGATTTTTAGATGGGGGTTTTTACCACTTTCTGGATTAAATATAGTAAGAAAAATAGTATTAATTTGTTCATTTATCAGCATGATTTTTATAGGTTAATAGGGTGGTTTAGTGTTTATTTCATTAATGTTTATGTTAGTTTTTCTGTAGACAATAACCACATCCTCTCTCAGTGTCAGGTTTCCTAAGCTAAACAGGTTGAAGGAGGCGCTTTTCCATATTCAGATGAGTTCCTCAACTCTCAAATCATTCTAATATCACTTTCTGCACAATTTTCTGTGCAAACTCCGCTTTAGTCTCAGACTGTGTTGCAGAGGACCCGTGTTTCTCTGTCACTTCACCACCTTATAGGTGGCTGATGGAGTTGAAGATCATAGTCATCCTAGAACCTGCTAATACTGCAGACCTTTCCTCTGCAAACCAAGGTAGAGTTCCCAGATCTTTGTCACTTTTGTCTTTTCCAGCTGACAAGGTCTGTTTTACAGCAGAAATGTGTACTGTCCTACACCATGTGCTTGAACTTTCACTTTAACCCACTAATCTGTGATCTCACACCCCAAGGCTGTGCAGTCGGTGTAGAGCAGTGATTAGCATCAGTATTGATGATGTCTCACACCTTTGTATCATTAGCAAATCTCAGCTGCTTATATTTGTGCTGATGAAGTAAATGCAGGTCAGTATAACTAGACAATCATCATGGAACCAGTCTGCAAATTCCCTTTCAGCCTTTCTTCTCATCTGATGCTTTCCCTTTGATACCTTATCTTCTGCTGTTCTTTCAACTAGTTCCCATAGTCTGCACCATATCTTTTTTAAGAAATCATCACGTAGAAACATATGAAATGCTCCATGAAATTCAGATACAGAGGAGTTACTGTACTTCCTCCAAACAGCTAACATAATGAAAAAACTTCTTGGTTCATCTGGCTGTACCTCCTTCTGTCCAGTCCTGTTGCTTTTTCTTCTATTTGCCATTTGCCTTCATGGTTTTAATTATTCTCTCAGAATAATGGATCAAAGTCAGACTAACAGACCAAGATCAGATATGATTTCCTGAAGCACTTTTCTCGCACACCCCTATTCTTAAATACAGGTACTTTATTTGCTGGTTTTGACTCCTACAGCACTGTGCTCATCATCACACATCTGTTAGAGAAACGTAACAGCAGACCTGTGGCCCCCTCAGTCCTCAACACCTGCAGAAGGGCAGGAGTGGGAATGTTATCCTCAGTCTGTAGATGTTACATGCCTCCAGCATTCCTCTTGCCACGTTTACCATTCACCTGCTCTACTGTTTGCGTGATTGACTTCTCAAAGCAGTGAGGATTTCAGCATGAACTCAGCACAAGCCTTCAGCAGTTCTGTACAAACCTGGAGGAAAATCCACTGTTTTTAATAGTATTACTCAGGTATCTGCAGGTTAATGAGGCTTAAGTGCTTTCCTGGATGGGTGCCTAAGGAAATCACCAGTATCTTTATGTCTTCTCACTATCGATGCTGCTTTCCTAGCCCTAAACATGCCTCGTAAGCGCTGCTGCAACCACAAGCATTCCATGAGCTTGGATGTTTCTTTTGCCCCCAGATCCTCAGCTTTCTTGTGCAGCCGGTGGACACAGTGATAGCCCCAGCCCAAGCACTGACACCAGAACAGGCAGAGTAAGGTCTTTAGCAGTTGTAAATTCTGTGTAGATTAGCACTTTGGAGAGTCCTTTGGTACTGCATCATGTGATACGTGACTGACAGCCATGGTAGCAAAGTATATGAGAATTAATTAAATGGTGAAGACAGTAAGTTCTGTGGGTTGACATGGAAAGGAATTTAAACATATGCTCAATTGCCTGTATTTAAGGTATGCTAAGTATGAATACTTCATTACAGACCTGGTTAATATGACATGAAACTTAATTTTTACATGTTAAAATAAGGAAAACATTTCTACAGAACTATCCATTCATCTGAAGAGTTGCCATTTCCTTTATGCATTCATTGGAAAAGATGTTTCACTGTTTGTTTTGTGATCTATTTCTTTGAATCTGGTCTGATTAAACTCTGTAAGATTTATTTCTTCAATATTATATTCCTCATAGAATTTTAATTGTAGAACGGGGGGAAAGAGCTGGAGCAGAATAAAAACATATCGATTTAATACAATTTTTATACCCATTTCAAGTTATTTTTCCTTTGGGGGTAAGTGTGTTTGGGAATAGTGAGAATACAAGCTATAAATTGTACTTGATTGATCAGTAATAAAAATAAATGATCTCATTTTAAAATTTACAATTAAGCAATGAAATGTTGAATGGGCATATTAGTTTGACAATAGGTGCCATGGGGCATATATAAAAGGGAGTAGTGACAGAGCAGCAAAAACCTAATTTTAGTCAAAGAACATTCTCCATTATGTCTAGAAAAATACGGCTTTTTTTGGCATAGTTTTGGATTCATCGTCTTGCAAATGGAGTTTTGAAATTAATTCATACCAACAGAGGTCTTTTCTAACAGCAAAGTTGTGATAAGCTGAAGAAATCAGATTATTTTCATGTCAGAATTTGCCCATTTTGAGGCATTTACAGAAAAAATTTTGATACAGAAGTATTTCATAATGTTTCGGTTTGAAAGTGTGATGAAGCCATTTCATACTGGATAAGGTGCTACTCTAGGGGGTAGTATATCACACAGGGTAAATCATTAAAGTGAGACATATTGGAATGATGTGCAGAGTTCTGGAAATCTCATGGCTTCTTGCCTTTCTTCCACCAGTTCAGCACATTTATTTTTAGCCGGGTGAAGTTTCCTATAAATAATTCTTGGTACTTTTATTACTGATGCATTTGGAGTCCTTAGGCATGTCCTAGGCCTCCAGGCTGCTTGGTGTTGGACAGAATAGATTTTAAAAGTTGGAGCACAACAAAAAAAGAAGTGCTATATTATTGATCAGCTTGCCAACTCTACTGCCCCAGCAGCCCACAGGCTTTTTCCCTGGCTTCTCAGCAAAGGAGAGTTTCAAAGACAAACCTGATGGATGTTTGCTCCTGCTGGGTGAGCCGTGATGCTGAAGACATCAGGAAGATGCTCCATGGCAGTTGCAGTGAAGCATCCTCCCCCAGGCAGGTATGATGAGTAAACAAAAGATAACTCGTGAAGTCTTTGAAACTGAGGGTTGTATTTGAAGTAATCAGACTGGGGAGCTGGCAGGGTCACACCTGGCAAGAGATGACCTACGAAGGTCATCTACCTACCAACACACTAACTGTCCAGGAGACTAGCGGAGGAGTGTGTGTTTGAAGAGGCCAAAGCCAAGGGCTGTTTCAAGCAAGACCCAAAACTGCAAGGCTAAACCAGAATATTCATCTGTGTTGAGAAATAAGCAGTATAAATAGCAGAACAATTGAGATCTCAGTCTCATGAAACAAAAAACGTTCCTTCTGTTGGAAAGAGAATGTTTTGGTGTGCGTATCCAGATAATGCTTAAAGCTGGTACAAATGAGACAAACTTTCCCTGGTCTGATGTGTCTGAGCCAGGCTAATGCATTCACTCCCTTGTTTTCATCTGAAGTATCATCCTGAACCCAGCAAAATATACGGTGCTATTTTTCACAGTTTTATTTTTTAACAGGATCAAATACTTATGTTTCACATTTTTCTTTTTCTCTAACTTTTCACTTAGATTCCTCTCTGGATCTGGTTTCCTTGATGTTTCAGCTCTTTCATCTGCTAAATGGCAAAGAAAATACTTATTTATGTTTAGAAGAAATGAGTGGGTCTGCTAAATAGTTTCAAAATCAGCAGTACCATGGATTTGATTTTTAGGCACACCAGATAACTCTGATTCCAAATGGCAGTAGCAGAACCAGCAGATGTTCAACATTAAACGTGGAGATTAAGTGTTTTTTCCTAGGTTAATACCTGTAGGAGCAAAGTAGATAATTTTAATTTTATAATTTCAGGTTTCTTTCGATATCTTTTAGCCATATTACAATTTTCAGACTCCTCATCTGAGTTCCAGACATGTGGATCAGGATGTAGCCTGCAGCCCACGGAGTTTTACCAGTGACTTCACAAGCTATCACGTTTCCATTCATAATTAATAAGCAAACATTTCATACAATGTTGTCAGTGGATAATACTATTTTATGGTACATCATGAAGTTTAAATCACAATAGACAAAGACCAATCTTCACGAGGATTTTAGGAGATTTTGCAGACATCAAGCAGCCTGAAAGATATGTGAACATTATTTCTAAGGGAAAGATGAAAGTGTCTCACAGTATATTGATCTGCACCTGAACATGAATGATTAATATACTTCTAGTCCAGCTTCATCCGGACTTCTTTAGATAACAGCCGAGAAGCAGCCTATGATCTCATATATCTATTGATAGATCACTAGATAGCTATATATATTTTTTTCTAATGCATGTATTTTAGTATTTATTAATTTTTATTTTCAGTGTGAATCATCTTCCGTCCTTTCTCATTTTTGACTGAGAATCACTGGGTAGATACCATCCAGTTTTCCTCTGTATTGAAAAACTGCCAATGCTACCTGACGTGTATTATGGAAAGAATGCCACCTCCCCACTGCTCTGCTTAAAATAGGTTCTTATTAATGTGTTGATTTTTTAAAATCTCCTTTTCCTTCTAATGTAAGTCAATACAAATAAAAAGAAATTTGAAGTTGAAATGAGGAAAAAATGGGGACAAAGAATGATTAATTTCTGCAAAGCAACAATGACATTGCCTCAGTGTTTCTACTGAGCATCAGAGACTTCATGTTTCTGGGGAGAAGGAGGAGGAAAATCAGTGCATCTCAAACGATGTCACGTAAGATTGATGTGTTAAGCATCTTTTCTGCCAATTTGCATCAAAATTTTGTATTTTTTTTGTCATGAAATATCTTCCAAAGAACCTTTTTCACTATGCTGTCATTTCTGACAAGAAAACCTCACTATGTCAACAGAATAATTCTGCTTTCATTGCCATGCACAATAGATTGCTTTTAATGCCTAGATTACATTTCCAGTCTAATACCTAGGAAAATAAGAACTGGTTTGAAAAGATTTCAATATCAGTTTGAAGTCTCATAGCCAGCTCAAACTGCAAAGTGTGTGTTGGTCTTTTTTTTTTTTTTTTTTTTTTTTTTTTTTTTTTTTTTTTTTTTTTTTTTTTTTTTTTTTTTTTTTTTTTTTTTTTTTTTTTAAGGAATGACACTTAGCCCCTGAATACTCTTACAGATGCCCAAAAGTCTTACACATAACTATACATCCTGCTTCGTATTGGTGCTGGGAAAACATTAAGTCAAAATGGTTATAAATATGTAATCCATGTAATTAGATATGTCAGTCTGAAACATTACTTGACTGTCATATCCTGGACAAAGCTGCTGCTTTTGTGGAGTACTTACATTTCTATTGCAATAATCCACTGCAAATCAATAACAGAAAGGCAAGTAAATATGGAAATTATTATACTGCCTAAGGAAAACCTGCCACACTCAGCTCAGTGATAACTAGCTCAGACAAGAATTATTCAAGTGAAGAAAAAGCTAATTTTGTTTCCTTGTTTTTAAAAAAGGAGATAGAAGAAGATGACAAGTATCTTGGTTTAGTGACACATGATGCATATGTGCAAAAATCCCACAGTGAAAAGAGTTGGTAGAGCTAAGGGCTCCCCTATTACTGAGATCATAGTACCTTTAGGATGCTGCCGAGTAAATTCAACCTACATGTAACATCAGTAAAGTTATGGAAAATTACACGATCTGGGCTTTCTACAAACTTGTGGCTACTGCAAGCTCTTCCTGTCTGGGCTATAATCTGGCCAGCCCCAAACTGGCTGCATTGCAGAAATCTTTAGCCCTGACTTTAAGCGGATCTATCCCAGCTCCAGGGGTAGCTCAGAGGTGTATCATGAAGATGTCCCTCTATGCACACAGATCACGGAAATTTGTTTCTGTTTTGTTATTCTTCCAGGTGGACAGGTCCACCTGTCATCCTGATGGTGCAAACCTGTCCTGCTGCTGCACAGGCCCTCTTCACCCCTGCTTCGACAAGTGACATCGCTTTGATTTTATTCCTCTGCTTCAGAAACACACTCAGTTTGGCCTCATGACAGAAAAAATAGTATCACCTGGATGCAAGAAGGTCCGGAACAATTGCACATCTCATACTGCAAAGCTGAGAGCACTGTCTGCTTTTTCTGGTTCATCCTTGCTTTGATCCGCCAAGTGCTGAAAACTGAGCCTCTATCCAGCAAAACGCTTCAAGGCTGCTAGCTTGCTGGGGGTCTTTGAAACAGAGAGATGAAGAGTTAAGCTTATTTGTGGTAATAAAATTCATGTTCACTGTGCTTACAGTCTTAAACGGGAAATAATAACTTTTTTTTCATGATTGTGTGTCATGTATTGGAATAAACCTGGTGCAAAGCGAGGCAGCTGACAGTTTGATGGCATTATTGTGAATACAGCAACAGGTGCATCCAGCTTAAAACGCTGGGATTTTTATCAGAGGTATTTGAATTTAATTCTGAAGAAAATGAACTTAAACTTATTCCCCACCACCACTGATCAGTCTAAGAACAAGACAAGGCGTAATTTACTTGTATTTTCTTCCAGGGCTTTTTTGTCAGATCAGACAGTTAAACTTGGGCTGTGCATAGCTGTCTGTCTGTCTGTCTGTCTGTCTATCTAACCAGTCCTTTGGCCTGTTCCATAAAGCAATAAGGTTGACATGTCTTGGATGTTACTTGGACAAATGAACACAATAATTCATAAGTGTTAGTTTTTCAAGAAAGAGGTTGCTCCTGGAGACAGTTACATGAAGAGAGACCTAGTCACAAGCAGTGTGTGGAGTAAACAGACATTTCACAGAAGTGACTGTCTCTTGTCCTCCTAAGAACCCTTGAGTTTGAAATATAAATCCACTAGGATTATATAATTTCATATTTCAGAAATTAATGTGCCACATTTCATTAGAGCCTGTGGCTGCTTCAGTGCAGAATATTTTCTCTTCTTCGTTACATCTACAGCTTGCAGTTGGAAATCCAAAATGGACCAATCTGGGATATTGCTACAGCGCAATACCATCTGACAAACCGCTTAATAAATGCGATGAATAAGTGACGTACATCTTGCTCCTAAATATCTTTTCACTCAGTGCCTACAAAACTGTGTGCATCTGCCTGTTCACAATAAATCACGATGATCTTCCTGTCACGTAGCTTTTCCTTTACCAAGCTGAACATCTCTGTATGCTGATGGATGACTCATGTCATTAGCCAAAGCTTTTGACTTGTCTGGCTCCTGAGTACCACTATCTGTAGACACTAGATGATTTCAGTTGATTCCAGTAATTGCACGAGAAAAGCCATCATTCTCTTGGCCTTAAATATACTAATGTCTCTCCTTAGTGAGGACAGGAGCAAGCTATAGTTTTGCTGATCCATATGCACATTCCCACTGTACTCTCATGTAAATGAACACAACATATGGATGGGAAGAGGACTATGTGATGGAAGAAATGGAAGAAACTCTGAAAGTTAGTCTCAATGGTAACATTTGGGCAATTAGACCACAAGACCACTGCGAAGTGCTGGCAGCTTTTTGTAAAGGTTTTGTGTAGACTTTGCTTGTCAGCTTAAGGAAATGGTAATCAGAAAGGTTTGCCATTATTTTTAAATAAAAAATAATGATTCTTCTTGGTAATTTATTCAGGTTTTCATAATGTTCTCTATCAAAAAAATAGGCACATTAAGGACCTGCAAGTGCTTTTGTTCCATATGTCATTTCAGGAAGGGGTTTCCTGATGTTGTGTCAGCTAACTTCACTGCAGCCACATTGGAATAATTATTCCAATATCTTAACGGAAATCAGTGAAACCTTTCTTCAGGCATTTTATCATTGATTCTACTTTGATGCATCAAAATGGTGTATGTCATAGTGATAATTCAGCATGACATTTTAAGAATGATCCTCTGCCTGCATGTACACTGTTCCTCCCTGAGAGCTGAAACTGCAGGTGAGAAAGTTATTTAAAAAGCTAAGTAAAAATGTCCTATTTAGAGGAGTGATTAATTTTTTATTAGTATTATTATCTGTAAGAGTCCATCATTCATGGTCTGCCTTTGAAACAGTTATACAGTGTTTACTTACATTATGCAACTGGTGGCATTCACACTATGCTGCCTTCGAAACAAGGTACTCCACTCCTCAGACCGGTTTTACCTGTTGTCTTTTTCTGCAGGCCAGGTGCATGCTCTAGCGCTGCAGAACCAGTGTGTTCCCAGCCAGAAGGCACAGGAAGGGAAAGGCTTATGGTCACATCTCACAGGACCAGCTTGCAGGGAGCTGGTGTAGGGCCAAACTGCAGGCAGCGAGTATGCCGAAAATGACCTCACCCTGTTGAAAGCTGAATGTACGAGCTGAGGACGTTGCAGCAAACTTGCAGACAATGTTTAGATGTATCCTACTGTGATATTTATGAGAAAAGATGATGAATGAGACAGTCTGTGGAAGATAGAACCTCTATATTGAAATGATTTCAAATTTTTTAATTTCCTTAATGCAAAAATAAGAGTGAGATGTACAAAATGTTTGAAATGTGTAATGAAGGCATTTATTGCAGCACCATGATCATGCTCACAAGCAAAATAACAAATTCAAAGTAGAAAGGGCAGGACATGATGATGAAGGTGGCAGTTGTATCTACAGCCCTGCAATTTGCATGCCATTGTTATACACCTTTAAAGTTATCTGCCTGCTGCTAAAGCTACTAAATAGTTCAAATAGTTAGAGGTACGGAAACATGAACCCTGCAAGTACCATCCACTCACTGTGTATAGGAGCTGCAGCTGAGAGGTGTGTCTTGAAGGGTGTAACACAGCTAAGACAGCCGTGTGTTAATCAAACTACGAAATCTCTTTGGGTATTTTAATGTAATTTCTACCTGATGAGATATCTAGCTCAGGTGGATGAAGGCCACTCCTGCAACGGGGAATGCTTGGTTGTTGGAGGCACGTGAGGATAAAGCTCCAAAACACTCAGCTGAGGGATGAAAATAAATTAAGAATGCCGTGTATATTTCCACATTCCGAGAGAGCACACTGGCACACACACAGAGTCTTTCCCATAAGTACGTCAGGGCAGAACGCTTGTGAATTTGAATTTACTACATATCAAATAGTTTGGGAAAGTTTTCTGTAGGCACCAAGGCTCTGTGTCATTCATGGCAGCATTTCTGACAAACGTGGGGCTTCTACCATGCTTGTGAAGCTTTAGTAGTATTTGTAGTTACACTTCAGATCCCTCTGAACAGAAAAAAAGCTGTTGTTTTTAAGTAATTTCCTATCCTACAGTACAGCCCTTTGAAAAAAAACACCTGGGAAGGTCTCCACCTGGCAACAACTTCTTAATTAAAGACTTACATTTAGAATCAAAACTCTCTCTTTTGCTATACAGCAGGTAATTATATTACCTGGATAGTCCATTATATGGAAACAGATTTTCCTACAGAAATATCTCTTCCAAGGTGTTACTTCCCTACTAGGACTAATACAGTTCTTCCTTTCTTCTTTCTTTTTTTTTTTTTTAACTTTCTTTCTTCTTTTCTTGTATTAGAAAGCTATTGATTGAGTTCAGAATTGTAAAAATGCAACTAATTCATCCTTGCCCATGCCACCCTATGCCTTTTATTTCTGCCACTCGCAAAGGGATTTTTAGGGATTTTTTCCAGTCAGTGTCTTTTCTATTTTCTGCGCAATACTTCTCGTTACCTTGCTGTCAGGCTCGAGTACCCAGTCTGAAAGGGATCTGAGAACATACTGATATTGTGGTATCCTCGGTTGAGGAGAGAAATCATGTTTGACTGCCCTGCCTATGCATTGAAGTGATTGCCCCACACTCCCCCCAGAAAGAATGCAAGAACTGAACACAGGGTCCAGCATCCTTCTAGCTGCTAGAGGACCCTGAAGAGGCCCTTGGTAACTTCTCTCTTTGCTCACTCTATTGCTTCCTCTGAAGTACTTCCTCCTCTGTGAAGAAGTTATTTTTATTTGACACACTCTTTATAAATAATCCCAAAGGACTCTCAGCTAAAATTGTCTGGTAGTTTAGACAGCTTTTTCCTGTTGTGATATTTAACCTTCTTACTTGCCTAACATCATGGCAAAGCTGTTATTTTTGGCTTACCAGACAAGCTTTTGTTTTTTTCTTCTTTTGCCCTTTTTCTCTCTCTCTTTCTTTTTTTTTTCCCCCTATAGAGCTGTTGCAGCCTTTGTAATTATTACAGGCATAAATCCTTTCCAGTTCAGCCAAATTCCATTATAAACCTTATGGTTAGCTCCTGATAACTTTCTTTACAAAAATGGATCTGCCTTAAAAATTTCCCACGTTTACTCTTCTAAGACAAAGGGCATTTTAAAATAGCATTGTGAGAAAAAAAAAAAAGTCTTGAAATGGTTCTCAATTTTTAATAAGTATCTCGATTTAAATTGTTCAACTGCAATTTTACTGGTTTTAGAAAGATTGTAATTTTGCACAGGATGGGAATAATGAAATTTAGATTGGAAATTTTAGAATAAGAGACATTTTCTGTGAAGAAGTCAGAGAAGCTATTTATAAATTTGAATTGCATTAAAGGTACCTAATTTTAAATCCTAACCTACTGAATTTGTTGTCCTTCTTCCAACCCTTCGCTCCGAACCTTCACATCTGTGAGTGGCTGCTGGACTGCAGCACGTGAACTTTTGACTTAACAGTGGACCTGACTTGCGGCACTGGAAATTGTGCTGTGCAGTTGGAATAGGAGAACAGCCTTTTAAGGAATGAAACACTTTTTAATTTTTTTTTTTTAGTCCAGAATAGTCTGAAGAGTATGTCTGAACTTGTGTGCATAGACTCAGTGATTTGCTTTATGTTTGTTCCAAATAGTCAAGTATAAAATAAACGTGTGTTAGTTTGCAGACCATAAGAAGAGTGAGCAGTGCTGAAGATGCTGAGTGGACATCGTTGTTTGGTTTTTTTTTTTCCTAGAGTCATGAATGTAATGTTTTATCTGAGTGCATGGATTCAAAAGTTTGATACTCTATGAGAATCTTGGCCCAGAAACTTAAAAACAATGCCACTTTAAAATATAAATAGCAATCTGTAAACTTTCATGGAACACTTATTTTTAGCCCTGATGTTTCACTATGCAGGTGGCAAGGTCATCTTTGAAAGTACAGATACAGCTCTTGTACCAACTCTGTTCTCTTCTCAAAACATGGCCCTTTCCATTTAGTGGAGGATTTGCTGAAATGTGGGCAAGTTAAGTCAACCATGGCGATTTACCTGAGAAGCAGGCAGTCCTGAGGAGGAATCGACAGTATTCACACAGATTCAAACAAGCAGGAAAGAAAAAGGACACAGGAGTGCAATTCTGGTGAGTGCAACAGGAGCATGAAAAAATATTTATGTTCATAATAAAGGTTCCTACTGTGAGAGTGTGTACGTGTATTTGTAAAATCTGATCGGTTCTTGTAAAAACAAAGGGAAAAACCCCCACAGTTTCTGTAGTATTCTTGGGACTTTTAAAAAACACATTTCAGATCTACGAAAAATAAGAAATTTCATTGCGTTTTCTTTCTTGAGAGGATGCAATGTAATAGCTGTAAAAATGCAAGTATCATTTTGATATATGCTTTCTTAACAATGTACCCAACCACCTAAGTAGCAAAGTTTGCGTTGAATGATGCATACTTAAGACTGTAATGTTTAACAGGATATCATGAGATGTTGTACCAGAAGGTAAAATACAGTGAAATAACACTGGTTCTTTTAACCAATCAATTTAAAGAGAATTTCTAGAAACATGAAACTGCCAATATTGGTTTTAAGTAATATATTTATTTCAGCAAGCAGTATATAGATACATATGACATGGAACAATGTAATTTCTGAGGGGGAAATGTATCCCATTAGCTAAAAGTAAAATGTTGCTACTACGATTATTACTGCTTCCATTGTCAGTCGTTACTGTCTGACATTGGAGCTGGGTGTTCAGAAAAGTGCAGACAGAGGTCTCTGAGGAATGAGAATAGAAAACTACTATAAAAAAACAGAGAGGAAAAAGGAAAACAAAATCTTCTTTGGGTAGCACAAGATTTTTTGTGAAGAAGTTCTTTTGGCTGAAAAGTCTTCACCAATTTCACAAGAGAGTGAATATGAATGTCTGTAGTCTGCCCATATCTGAAATTTATTGAACTTTTAAAGTGCAGGGTTGGATTTCGAAATCTGTAAATAGAAAAATACATCAATTTTATCCCCTTTTCTCTTTTGTGTTGAGAATCCAGGCCCTCTTCGATCCACAATGGATGGATACCAAGTCTTTATTCACATGGGAAA
>NW_010406331.1:0-3636 GCF_000710305.1 Buceros rhinoceros silvestris | reverse complement strand
CTCTTGATTTTCAGGCACTTCCCAAAGATTGTCTTAAATGGGAAATGTCAGATGCTGACAGATCTGGTCTTGTAGGTACATACCTGAACATACATGTTCAGTGTGACTCTTGAACTTAGTTTAATCTGCCAGCAGATCAAATTTTCCCTTCCACATGTTGCTATGCCGAATGACTTGGTCAGAGCTGTGTGACGGCTGCAGAGAAACTCACCCCAGGGCTGGGGGCAGCTGCCGAGGCTGGTGGTGCATGGATGCTCGAGATTCAACCCAAGCGACACCCCTTCTTTCAGTTCTCCCACATGTGCAGCCATATGGAGATTTCGGTCTGTGCCTTGTCATTATCCATGATTTAACAGAGGGGTGGTGCAAGGCAAGTTAGTTATTACTTCTTAGCAGAGAATATTCAAGGCTTCTTTAAGAGGGGCATTTTCATACTGAAACCCCTAGCTATTTTAAAAGGTTAAAAAACTCCCTTGTCTTTTTCTTTTCCAGTTGTCCACATTATGCTGTGAAAGACTAACAAAGAAAATTTAAAATATATGAAAATGACCCTGTCTTGAATCCCACAGTCTTTCACTGGTGCTTGACTCTGCAGTAGGAACATCCTGTGATGGATGATGTGTAGGATGATTCACACAGAAACTGTCAGCAAAGGATTGACTTAAATTTTCCTTCTGGTTTTCAAAATTACTTGTAAAAAGGCAAGGAAGGGACAGTAGATACAGTGCAAAGTATTTTGTGTATACATACATAGATGGCATATGCAAATGTAATATGTAATAATTGGAGAGTCTGTAATTTGCATTGCAACTTTTCTGCATAAATTGTTTTGCACGAGTTGTGGGTTTGTTTGGGTTTTTTTCCTTCTGACAGCCAGACTACTACATGAAGACTGTCTTGGAATTACTGAAGCCCACTGAAACGAGGATATCTGAAACAGCACAGCACAGCAATGTCCATATAATGCATTATAATTGCAGTATAATTGGACTCCTCTCACTATTATTGTCAAAGTTTGCTAATTTTTACTTAGAGTGAGCAATACCTTTTTCTGTGCATAGTCACATTAGGAGCTTCTGCAGAATAATATGACAGAACAAGAAATGAGAAATTTAATAGAGAACAGTAAATACCATATAGTAAAGTACAATGCAATAAACACGGAGGTTTCTGTGTGACACCCAAGATGTGTAAAGGTATACTCGGAGACTGTTTAGAGCAGTAACTAAAAACTGCACCATATACAACTGAAAACGGTACGAAAAGCTGTCCTTGTGAGGATTTCACAGTCTGAGTGCACAGACAAAAGTAATGGAGAGATGCTTCAGCTGCTGGTGAGATCTGGGAGGCTGTATGAGGGACAACTCTTGGCAGCCCTCTCAGCAAGAGAGGGAATTACTGTTTGCACTTAGGTCCACAATACTTGCCTTGTCTTTTTGTCTTGGGAACAAATGAGTCAGGCAGTCTCTTGTGGAAGAATCTTTGATGGAGGAAGAAAATAAACTGATTTTCAAACTCCAGCTGTAAGTTGCGGAGGTGGAAGTCAAAACAAAGACATCAACTTTACCCTATACTTCTGACTTTTAAACTAGGCAGATTTGACTTGCCACTGCTAGGAAGGAAAATAAAGAAACTCATGACTAGCCTCAGAGCCATTTTTGTGACCTTACCTGGTCTTTACCTGGAAAGCAGGAAATCCTCCACTCCTGAATGAGTTTCTTTTTCATAGCGGAGTAGTTCAAAATACCAGCTCTAGTTGCACCATCTAAGTAAGATTTTTGTCTCCATTTCTATTATGATAATGTTTCAACATTTTTCTTATTAAAGCCTTATTGTTAAGGAAAGATATTTACCCAGTTTTAGTAAATTACAAGTATCTTATTTGAATTTGCCTTGCCAACAGGGAAGTTTCCTAAGCTATTTTGTTCCTACATTTGTGTGTACCTATGAAGCCAACAGAGCAATACTGGAATTTTCCGAGCCCAAATATCCTTGATTTTTTTTTTTTTGTAATACTGAGATACAACTAAATCGAACATCTTCAGAAAGTCAAAAGAATGGAAACAAGGGGTGATAAATATGAGAAAAGTAGACTGATGGGAAGTACAAAATTTTCCATTACCTTTGGATTGCATTTCACTGTTATTAACATATCTCAGGATGGTATGTTGTTGAGCTAGCCCAGAAAATGTATTCTACAGTGCTTCTGTAAAACAGAAGTACCCTATTCTTTATGTGTAGACTGGTCAGGGATTCTGGGACACTATCAAGAGGACAATGAAGTGAAAGAAAAGACTCCTACTGGCTATCAAGATTCAGAGCAAGAAGTAAGAGCTTTTATTAAATCCTATGATTGAAAATATACATATATATATATAGTGTCTTATAATTTCAAGAGTAGTAATATCACAGCAAGAAGAGAATATTTATGATTCCTGAAGGTTGTAAATTTGCAAAGATTAATACCTCCTTGGAAAGGTGTCTTTGGTGACTAGAACAGTCGCTTTGTCATCTGAAGGGCTGTGCTGGGCTTAATGCTAAATAGCACTTGAATGATGTCCAGGAGGTGAAAATGAATTCACTTGCCTCCTTTCGCCACTCTTCTCCCTTCCTTCGTCAGAGTCAAATGCCATTGACTTGCAGAGGAACTAGAGGAAGACTATTAAGTTTTGCTGCCTTTGTGAGCCTGAAGGTTACTCAGCACAAGGCACTGATCCCCAGTATTAGAGAAGAGCAAGAAACTGTATATAAACAAAGCCCGTTGGCCTGAAATTACTTTACATCAAAAAAAAAAAAAAAAAAAAAAAAAAAAAAAAAAAAAAAAAAAAAAAAAAAAAAAAAAGATTTTAGGACTTTTCCCTGATTTTACAGTGACTGCAAAGTTTTGAAGTTCAATTCTCTTAGTTCCTTTAAATGCTCTCCTTCTGCACACTCTGTGGATCTGTGCAGACCCAGAAACCATCTGTGGCTCTCTCAATCCCACAGTCACTAAGGTATTAAACCATTTTACTAAATGTACAGGAAAACTGATAAAAAGTTTATACAAGGAGTGCTGACAAATGAAGAAAACAACTGTCATGACATGGAAAAACAGCACTTGTCTTTTGTGAATTTTTAATTTTTTGTTTTTAACAGGCCTGGCTTGCAGGAGCGGTGGACATGAGCTATTCAGAGGAAAGGAGTTTTGAGAAGACAGAGTATCTTTAAGATTCATCAGTTTCCTGACTGCACTGAGGATTTTTCCTTATGCATAGAGAAGGCAACATCATTTATCCTTGACAGGGAATCACTGATACATTCAAACAATGGAATTAGCTATTCACTGCATTACAATGACTTGCTTTCTGTAATTTGCCATTAATAGGCTTCTACCTGAACAGTGCAAAATGTGAATTAAATTGCCACAGGGAAAAATGATGAACCTATTCTTTGATTCCATCTAAAAGCGGACAGTTATAGTCTCCTTGCTCTTAATAATGTTCATTCCTTTCTCCCCAGCAATTTCACTTTAACTTTCTTTTTAAGTCATTAAAAAGGGCAGCATGCAATGTGACTTTCTTTTTACTCCTCTTTAATTTATAATTTATAAACATTTAAATATAAACTATAACTATGTATTTATATAATAGTATAATG